>NC_040910.2:30612495-30691174 GCF_004126475.2 Phyllostomus discolor | reverse complement strand
GCAGGGAACCATCCTCTTTCCTGCATTCTTAGCCTCTTCTTCTCTTGCAAATAATGTTTCCATTCTTTCTCTAAGAGCTTCAAGTTAGCCAAATAGATAGATTAGCTCTTTTTTGAATCATATTCTTGGTTCTCTCAAACAGTTTCCCGAATTTAAATCTTCCTGTACAGGCCTAATACAGTGTTTGGATCTCTCTCTCTCTCTCTCTCTCTCTCTCTCTCACTCTCTCTCTCTCTCTCTCTCTCTCTCTCTCTCTCTCTCTCTCTCTCTCTCTCACACACACACACACACACACACACACACACTCTTGGGTTTGACCAAGGAATCATCTGTCCTTGACTCTGCTCATTCGCCTCTAACCCAGAGCTTCCCAGGTCATCATTGTTTTGTTGATGCACTTTCTTCTGTTAGATCTAGATATATTTTATTCAGATTACAGCTAATTCCCTAGAGTTTGGTATGTACTACTTGGCAAGTGCTGTTCAACCATCCCCACTGTTTCTATTTCCTCTTCTTTTGGGAAGTGGAAAAGCATCCCTTTAAGGAAAAGAAAGCCAATAACAATATTGTATTCTACTCTGATCAAGTTAACTGTGCTCTTTGCTCTAAGGGTAGGCAGGCCAATGGGACTGCAAGGGCTCACCAAAGGATTCTGAAATTGGATGGTCACCATTGCCTAAACATGCTACAGGGAGTTATGAGGACTGGGAAGGCAGATGTTTTGGGGATTTTTTGTTTTGTTTTTTTAATTGTAAGCTGAGTGGGTCAACCAAAAGTACTAATCTTAAGAAAAAGAAAAAAGACGAAAGAAAGAACACCCTGAAGCACAACTTCTAATAATGTAGCCCTGCTGGGAAATCGGAACCCTAACTGTATATAGTTCTAGGTACTGCAGTCAGAGATAAAGTGGATATTTTTGATCTGTGGTTATAGGCTGATTGTGAGAAAGAAAAAGCAGTAGTTCGAAGACTGTCAGCTTCTACCAACATCGGCAGCAGTTTCAAAATTATGCAAAATCTTCAGTGATGATAACTATGTCAATAGTTTTCTTGCACAAAAGAGACTATTATGTTAATGTAACATACAAATGATACACCATACAACTCTACATTGGAGACCTATGTAATTTTATTAACCAATGTTACCCCAATGAATATAATTTTTTATATTTTTATTGTATTTTTTCCATTGACCTGGAAAACATTATGCTAAGTGAAGTAAGCCAGTTAGAGAAAGACAAATACCATAAGATTTCACTCACATGTGGAATCTAATGAACAAACTGAACTAACAAGGAAAATAGGGACAGACTCATAGAGAGAGGACAGGCTGGCCGCTAAGCTGGGGGAAGGTTAGGGGTTGGAGAAATTGAGCAAAAAGATCTAATGGGAATAAATATAAATTTAATTAATAATAAAAAATTAAAAAGTTTATCTTAAAAAAACACCAGCATACCTTCCTCGATTTTATTTACTTTCTCATTGTTTCAAAGAAAACTAAATCTACTATTGCTGGAAAATTATTCATAAAATAAGCTGTGATTTGATCAATGTGGCTATACATGATAGCTACAAAGAAGATCTATATACATGTGAAAGAAGATACATTTTTTAAAGGTTGATAGGAATAAAAAAAACCCTTTTAGGAGTTAATATTTGATGTACCTAATAACAATAGACAGATAAAGAGTTTAAAATGACCTGTATCTATCTCTTCATTGATTTAACTGTATCTAGTTTTATTGATTTGTCCTTCAAGGTTTTCTTTCTCAACTGCAATTACTTCTGAAAAATTAATCCACAATGTGCCACACAAAACCATAGGATCAAAACATAGAGTATAATACAGGACCCTTCAGTAGAAAATTCCTTAATTAAAAAATCTTTGTGACAATCATCTCTCATTTAAGATTTCCCCAAACAACATGCCAGTTCTCAGGGAGGCACAGAGAGCAGGGCCCCACCAAGCCCCACAACAGGGTGTAATTAGGGCATTTGGCACGATGGCTTTGCCTCAATGAAACAGAATGCTGTTTTGCTTCCTCTGAATTTTGAGCACTCTGAATTTTGAATTTCTTCTGAGTTAACCTGAATCTCATATAATTTTAGAGAAAGCACATTATAAAGGCAAAGAAATCAAATATAAAAATCCCACCCACTCCTTTACTAATTTTCAGATATGTTAACAAGTCAATGTGATGAGTAATGGCTTATTAGTTATTAGTAACTAATATAATGGCTTTCAAAGTTAGAGGAATTACAACTAACCAGTCCACAAAAATATATTTTAGTGAAAGTTACAGATAATGTAATGGAATCAGCTTTTCACTGATTTTATTTTGAGATAGAAAATGAAACAGGCTTGTTCATACCCAAGTTCCAGACCTCATCACTAATATTTTTCAAAGAGAATTTTAAGATACCCAGGTTCTAAGAAAATCATGAAAAACATCACCATCAGTGAATCTTTTCAAAGACATTTTAATTGAAGTATAACATTCATACATAAAAAATGCTCAGTAATGTTTCATGACATAAGCCTATTCATCTAACCAGCAACTAGATCTAATGAAGAATATTTCCACATTTACATCGTGACCTTCTCCCAATAATGCCAATGCTTTTCTTCTTAGATAACTAGATATCCATATATCAGTGTGACCTTCTTCTCTTTACATTTATGTAAATGGAACTACACAGTCAGAACTGACTATAAGATTTGAAAGAGGCATTGCCAAATGGAAAGGTTGGGGCACTGGTGCAAAACTCACCAAAAATTTCAAGGTGGTGATAGTAGAACATTATACCAAGTGTGGCCTTGTGCAACTGCACAGGTTTCACACCAATGAAAAATTTAAAGTATCAATTTTTACATATATTTTTCTTACTTTATTAATAGTAATTGTTGTTTTTCTAAATTTTGTGCATAGTTTGTGCCATCACATGAAAACACTGTAACTCATTCATCTATCTTCTCTTTTTGGAAATGTGTTGGTTCCAATAGGGGTGATCATAAATAATGTTGATATTAAATTACATTAATTTAATTAAACAAGGAAGTTATTACACTGAGGTGGTTCTAATGCCTTAGCAGCCTATATCAGCAAACCAAAATCTAAGCCTGTAAATACATATCTCATGGGTAAGAAATAGAAACCTAAGATAATCATAAACAGTCAACTAGTCTTTCCCAAATAAGGCAGTCACTTAAGCTATAGCCAGTCAAAATGAGTTGTAGCTTCGGTTCCACATTTCTATAAATGACTTTCCTGTAACCTCTGTCAGTGGAATGTTCCTAACCACTTTCGAAAGAGGCCCAATAGACATGTGAAAAGATGCTCAATGTTGCTAATCATAAGAAAAATGAAAATTAAAACCACAATGAGATATCACCTTGTACCTGTCATTATAGCTATCATTAGTAAATCAGTAAACAAGTGTTTGGTGAGGATGTGGGGAAAAGGGAACCCTCATGCACTGTTGTAGGAATGCAGACTGGTACAGCCACTGGAAAACAGTATGGAATATTATCAAAAAATGAAAAGTGGAACTGCATTGTGACCCAGTGATTTCACTTTTGGGAATGTATCTGAAGAAACCCAAAAAACTAAAGAATATATGCATCCCTATGTTCACTACAAGATTTGGAAGCAGCCCAAGTGCCCATCAGTAGATGAGTGATTAACAAAGCTGTGGTACATTTACAAAATTGAATAATACTTGGTCATAAAAAAGAAGGAAATCTTACCTTTTGCTATAGCATGGATGGACCTGGGGAATATTATGCTAAGTGAAATAAGCCAGTCAGAGAAAGATAAATATCATATTATTTCACTTATATGTAGAATCAAATGAACAATATAAACTAACAAAACAGAAACAGATGCATAACAAAACACAGAACAAAACAGAGAACAGACTGACAACTGTCAGAAGGAAGGGGACTGGGAGACTGGCTGAAAAATGGGAAGGGATTACATAAAAATAAATAAAACAGACATAACAGTATGGTGATTGCCAGAGAAAAAGAGAGGAGTGGGTAGATAGAAGAGGTAAAAGGGGGATAAACAGTGATGGAAGGAGCCTTGAGTTTGGGTGGTAAACACAATACAATATAGAGATGATATACCAAAGAATTGTGCACTTGAAATCTGTATAATTTTCTGTGAACCAGTATCACACCAATAAATTCAGTAAAAAAGTGCTCTTTTAGAGTAGTGCTCTTAAAGAATTTTGTAATAATTTTATTTTATTTTATTTTGTTGAAATTAATGAGTTAAGGTTTCTGGGCCTAGAATATTTTATTTTGAGAAACTTTTTGCTATAAATTCAATTTATTTACTAAATATTGGATTACTTCATTTTTATTTCTATTTTAGTCATAGTGAGATGTGTTTTCCTAGATGTTTGATATTTATATTCCAGATTTTGTTTTCTCTCTCTCTTTCTCTTATCTTTCTTTTCCAAACACTTTTGTCAAAAGGTTTATAGCTTTTATTATGTATTTCAGATAACTATCTTTCTGCTTAGTTGAGCCTATCTAAATTAAGTTTATTTTAAATTTCATGAATTTATGCTCATATTGGTAGTATGTATTTCCTTTTACTTTATGAGATTAATTAGTTCTAACTTCCTATATGTTTTTAGACATAAATTAAGGTCATTGCATATTATGTCTTTTTAATATATACATTTAAACACAGGTCTATTTATAGCACATAAAGTTTGATTTCCATTTATAATCATTCAGTTAGGAATATTTGGTGACTTCTAAAATTCATCTTTGATTTTGGATTCAAATCTTGATTAATTTCCAAAGAACTAATGATTTTTCTTGAATTTTAAATACTGTTTTAAGTTTCATTTTTCTCTCATCAAAGAACAAACTCTGAAAGTTCCTTGAAGTTTTTAAGCTTTATTTATGGTGCTGTGTATAATTAATTCCATAAAATTGAATTAACCAACATTAATTAAATGTATTAATAATGTATTTGAACAAAACACATATACTTTTAATGTTGGTTAAAATGTCTGCTTTTTGTCTATTATGTCAGGTTTGCTAATTATAAGTTCTAGGTTAAATACATGTTAAATCCAACTATTTAAAACAACTGGAGAAACCCAAGATAAAGGAGAAACTAGGGAGGGTTCAACTTCTGAATAACGGAAAAGTGACTGGATTCAACAAGCTTTCTGTCATCTTTCCCCCTGTTTGTAAAGTACACAGCACTTAGAAATATAAAAGGAAGATGAGCTTATTGGTTTGATATATCAGATAACAATGTTGGCAGATCTCCAAGCAGTCATAAACTGAGAAAGTCCTGGAATGTGAGCAGCCACACAGGATTATGCCTGATATGTAAATATACAACCTGCATAACCTTGAATACCTAATGAATTAGGAGACTCCCAGTATCCCAGCAGCAAGCAAGTGGTAATAAGTTTAAAGAGCTGAGGTGATATTTCAGCTGTCTCCTAACGCAGGGGGAAAAGAGTTTGGAGCCTGATTCTCACTAGTTAGAGAACCAAGGTACACACTTTGAGCTTTCATTTAAAATTCCAAAAGTCTCATGCCTAGAAGAAAGACTGCATCCCCAAATTAGGCACTCATCAATAACTAAGTGCAAAACTGATACAGGCTTATCTGAACCCATCTCCACACACGCACACACAAAACACGTTCATAATTCAGTAGCTTTTCTGAACAAAAGTAAACACTTTTAGAAAGCAGGTAAGAAAATCAGTGTCTTTATGATCACCAAACAGCCAAATAAAATCAAAGTTTGTAAATACATGAAGACACAGATAACTCAGAACCACTGATCACAATCAGGGGCTGTCTATAGAAAACAAACCCAGAGATGACTTCGATATCAGAACTAACAGACAAGACCTTTATATTAGCTACCGTAAGTATAATCAATGACATATAAAACTATGGTCCAAATAACTGAATACATTTGAACTCTTAGCATTGATCTGGTAATTGTAAAAATAATTATGTTGAATTTCTAAAAAGGAATATTACAGTGCCTCAAATGAAAAGTTCATTTGGCAGGCTCAACGGCATGTGGGAGGAAAACAAAATGATCAGTGAAATTAATTGCAGGCAGATAAATAGAAATTGTCCAAGTTGAGAAAACAGAGGAAAGGGATTTTGTAAAATGAGCAGAATCACAGTTCTGTTTTGACATATGAGACAACATCAAGTAGCCCAACATGCATGAAATAGAGTCTAAGAAGTAACTCTTCGTTAAAAGACTGATTTTTACTATAGAAATATAATGGAAAGTTCTTGCTTTAAAACTGCATTTTAAGTGGGAAAATCTGGTGTTTCTTCATTTATTATTGAAAAGTAAAAATAGAAACAAAGGCAAAAATAAAACAAAAACAAAAACCATTTAGCTTATATATTAACTGGAATTTATAAAATATGGGAAGTAATCACTTATGGCTCTTCTTTCTAGAAAATTAACAGTATAAAACTGAGGAGCTTAAAATGGAAATAGCTTCCTTGGAGAACAATATTTCTTTATACATTGGGACAATACATCTGTTACTATAATCAAAGCTTTAAAGTAAGTGAGAGAAATAGTTCAAAAAGAAATACTTCAAAAAGAAATGTAATGTCTCTGCTTTGTTCTTTCTGGCATCTTTTAAATTATTATTGATAATAAAATTTGGTGATAGGTAAGATTTATGATTCATAGAAATGTGCTTTGAGACTTCGATCTTTATGACTTACCCTGAACAGTTTATGACTTACCCTGAACAGGCGCAATTATGAAAATCCAATAAGACCCAAATGGTGATTAGTGTCTGTCAGGAGAGGAAAACAGGAGAGAAATTAGAGGTTGAAGAAGTTAAAGATAAATTTTGCAATTTCATATTTATGACTGGTTTTAGTTGGAGAGGTCAGCAACATAATATACAGTAGCTCATCCAGGTTAAGCTTTAAGGGTTCATTTTCCAAGCTAATATAAAAAATAATTTGGCTTTTGCAACATGCACTTCAAAGATCTCTTTCCCCAGTTATATCTGAACTGTCTTACTGACATTATACAAACAATCTAGCAGTCAAAATTTCCAAGTTAAATCATTTTGATTCCCAAAAATGCATATTATTTACATGTATTACTCCTAAGGATATCAAAATATCTTATGAACATAATGTTCATAGTATCCTTGAGGGGCCAACAGACTTAATTAACGAACTGTCATAATAAGAATTTGAATTCAAAGATATACATTGCAGCTCTGTATAAAGAAAGCAATCTGAGAGCCATCCCAAAGGAATATGGTAGTTATACATAGGAGGACATTTATTGTACAACACATTTCTCATTGTTTAGAGCTTTACAATCACTTGGTAGGTAACTGATTTTTTTATATATCTGAATTTCTCCCATGATGGCTGTTTTTAATAATCAATGGTTATATTGACTGCACCTGCAACACACATGTCATCCAATGTGTAGTGACATACACACGCACACTAAGGGAAATCCTACAAAATGAAATTATATTCTGGAAGGGGTGCCCTTTTTAGTGTAGGCTTTCCCCTCTAGGTGAGTGTTCTAGGAACCCACCTGTATATCAGTGTTATATCAGCTGGCATTGTTGTGAGAGACTGTGTTTGGATTCAGTGAATTTTTTGTTTGCCCATTTCATGATGGGTGATTTACAAGTGCACACCATGCTGACTGTTCAGCAGTTTTAACCAAAAACAGCCTCACCCCCAGGCCCCACCCTCTCTATTCACCTGATCTCACCCCAGCAACTTTTTTTCATTTTTGTTCCCCTGGATGAAAAAAGTCTTCAAAGGGAAATGTTTTGCCCATGTGGAAGAAGTGCAACAAACTATGGCAGAAGCACTACATTTTTATAAATATATTTTTTAAAATTTTATATATATATACATATATGTAATACACACACATATCTTTTGATCCTTAATATATCTCCAAAGTAGTATTCATCAGGAACTTTACATGAACATTTTATCCACAGACATACAATTTTACATGTATATTGGAAGACTGGGAAAGTAAATGTGAGAAAATTTAATATTTGCATTTGAAGATTTGTTAAAGGTTTTTTTCTTCCTTGACTTCAACTGTGTTGTCAGCATTTCCCACTGTATAAACTAGCATGAAGATTAAGAAATCTAATAGTTAAGCCAAGCACATATTTTAGAATCTAAGGCAGGAGAGTTTCTAGAGTAAAAGTAGGTGCTGTTAACATACATTTCAGGTTAGCACACAAAACCAGGACTACCTCAGGCAAATTGGGATATATAGTCATCCTACTATAGTCCCCATACTACAACATTTGTGTCCTCAGAAAAAAAGTTTTAAAAAATCTCACACTCAGAATCTGCCTCCACAAATTTAAAGACTCAACACTCAAGTGTTCTTCAAAGAACAGGAAATCTGAATAGCCTTATATTTCTAAAGAAATTGAATTAATATTCAAAATTCCTTTCACATAGAAAAATTCTACCAGTTTCATGGGTGAGTTCTACGTAATATTTATAAAAGGAGTAATACTAATACTATACAAGCCCTTTCAGAAAGAAGGAGGGAGCACTTTCAATACTAAGTGGGGCCCATATGAGAAAAGAAAATGATGTACAAATATACTTAAGAACATAATTGCAAACATTCTGAACAATTTATTAGTAAATGAAACATATCCCCATAAAAAAGGACAGCACATGGTAGGTGTTTTGAAAAAAATGAATGATGTGTTTCAAATTAAAAAATCAAACAATAACAGATCCTCAATCTTTCCAATCTTTCATGAACTTAATACATTTGAAGAGTATTATTGATCAGCTATGTTTCATGTATCCTAATATTTTTCAATGGTCAGTGGGCTTTTATTTAAGTACTTTTAATGTCCCTTTCTTGGACTTCCTTGGACTTTTTAAACCAACCACAGAGGGATTTTCAGATGCTAAGAAAGGAAAAAGAAAGAATTCAGAATAAAATTACTTTAATGTAGAAATAATTTTAATTAAAGAAACAATTTTACAAAGTTTTTAAAAATATTGTCTTTCCTTACATTATACAATATTGTTCCATTGTTCTATTTCTCAGAGCTGTTAATATTTGATAAAAGTTTATAATATTATTATGAACATCTCATAACTTCTACTAATATAAGGATACATTTAAATCTAACTCAATGATAAGTATCAAGTGAACAAAGTTATCCAGAGAACAAATTTAATTTGTCCATTCTTCCCAAAATGTTCTATAAGAACTTGTTTCTTTCAGAGAAGAGAAGAAAGGAGAGTCTCCACATTCTTCTGAGCACTAGGCATCGCCGCTCTGGGAACATCGCTGCGGTGAGACAGACAGAATCCCTCCCGTTGTTCCAACACGCAATGATTCATCGGAGATTAGTGACATCCTTCGACTGTATGTCTTCCTAACATGAACGGTCTATCAGATTTCACTCTTCAAATTATCCCTTTAAAACTTTAATTTAAAATCATTCATGTTTCTCAAAGAACCTCTCTGCAATCTAAAAAGGAGCAAGTTGGTAGAGAACAAAAAAATACCCCCAAATGATAATCCCTGAACTATAGGATATACTTAGTAAATGTGGGACTATTGAATAAGTTAACTTTCAAATTATACAGACACAGAAAAGGACACTCTGAAATGACATCTAGGAAAATGAAGACATGGCCAGAGAGGTTTGATTATTGGTATAACTAGAAGTCATTAATCAATTATAAATATGTTACTTATATTACCATAATATTTCCTATGAAAAACTCAAGAGCATGGGCATCTCCAAAATTTACTGAAGAAGCTGATGCTATTCTCAGGAGAACTTCTCTTAAACAAAGAGAAGTTCTTAAAACTGATTATTAAAACTGATCTGTATTTACCCAACCATATAAAACAAATGTAGCTTCAGAAGCACAGGGATGCTGACTACATTTAAAGGTAGAATAAAGTGTAACTTTTTCACTTTATTTATGTCTTTTTTAGGAAAAATGAAACATTTGACTCCTCCTAAAATGACATTCTTTTTTTTTTTCAGCCAAAACCTGGCAGAATAAACATCTCAATTTAAATAGCTCTGGTACATTAACCTCTTTCCACTGCATCACATTTATAAAATGTTATACTTCCAACAAATTGTAAGCTTGAGAACAAACCATATCTAAAAATCATCACTGCCGGTGGTGGCTAAAATTGAAGCTAAAATTGAATATTAGTAAAATTACTGTAATTTGTATTTACCACAGTATTACATGGGTTTTTTCCTACTTTCAGCATTAGGAAGTGATTTTATGTAACCTGTATTCCGAAGATTATAAGGAATTAATGAGGGAATTGACTCCAGTTTTATCTTACTCTGAGACATGCATGATTTACCATTAAATTCGTGTGGCTTCTCTAGTTCTTCTGTCCGTACACCTAAGAATCCTCTTTTTTAAAAAAGTGCTTTAAAAATATGTGCATCATATGGTAAAATGAAAGGAAGTAAAATTTAGGTTAAACTACTACAGTTTTTTAAAACTACTTCAGAAAAAAAGTATTGTAGTATAATATAGACCCTAACTGTGAAATGTCCTAAGACCACTAAGAGCTCTTCTTGTCACAAGGTTGAACTGAGATCCTTAGTAATTAAAAAGGTTTAGTGTCCACTGTGTGTTGAGATATTTATAGTGATCAGAGTACTGCTGGCTGGATGAAAAAAAGAATACATGTTTCTGTCTATTACCAAAAGTACTACACAGTTACCAACTACTTCAATTTAAGTGACAAAGCTAAATGAAAAATTCTCTTTATTTGTTCCTTCTGTCCTTTCAAAAAATTCCTCTTTCCTTTCTTCATGGCAATTTCCTTCATTCACTGAAGAGCTGAATTTCTTCTCTTTGGCTGGCATGAAGAAAGGGAAACCAAATGAAAGTCAAACAAAAACTTGAATACTATTTTTACATCATTGAAATTACCATAATAGACCCTGCAGTGAGCATTGTCCTTAACTTCGTGTGTTCTTTTTTTTTCTACTCTATTGCCCTGAGACTTTCCAAACACTGAGCTTCCGCTCACCAGTATTAAAACTTATCTCCAAAAAGAGAACTTTAGACATAGAAGGGTCTGTTCAATGCCAAATGACTATAGACCACAGTCACATCTAAATAGGATTATCACCCAGATATGATGTATTGTAAATGGACATAAAATTGATTTCAAAAATATCCACTTGTTATTTCACTTTGTGTGTCTGAATTATTAAGAATTGTCTATTTATGCCCTGGCTGGTGTAGCTCAGTGGATTGAGCGCGGGCTGGGAACCAAAGTGTCAAGTGTCCCAGGTTCGATTCCCAGCCAGGGTACATGCCTGGGTTGCAGGCCATAACCCCCAGCAACCGCACATTGATGTTTCTCTCTCTCTCTCTCTCTCTCTCTCTCTATCTCCCTCCCTTCCCTCTCTAAAAAATAAATAAATAAAATCTTAAAAAAAAAAGAATTGTCTATTTAAAAAAACCTAGATAATTTAGAAAATCTCAAAATAATTATTAGCAGCACAGTTTTTATTTGAAAATGTATGGAAAAATACACATGAAATATTAGGATTAAGTTCTGATATCTTCCCCTAAACAAAAAGTCTATTTGCAGCATTTACCTGGTTAAACGACAATAGAAATTAGAGAGAGAGAGAGAGAGAGAGAGAGAGAGGGAGAGAGAGAGAGAGAGAGAGAGAGAGCACGCACGCAGACTGGTTTCAAGGAGGTTGCTGGCTATTGGATCAGGCTGACCTTAATAAGAGACCCTTATTAAGAGGCCCATAGAGCAGTTCACCTACAGGTAATGAAAATGAAATCTGTACTTAGCAAGGTTGGCAGTTGTCACCTCACTTTGAGCTTTAACAAGCCTGCTGATATACATGTGACCCACATTAGGAACAGAAGAATCTGACTTCAGTGAGATAGGCCGCCTAGAAATCTGCTAGAACAGCAGTCAAGCAGCCAACATATGTACTCTGTAACAGGGATTCAGACCATCTACTGAAGTCATGAATGTGTATGACAGCAGCTCATTATTCACATTTCAAATTATCTATGAGAGAGCGTGTTCACTGCTCTGAATAAACTTTCCGCTAGTTTTCATTTCTGGAATAAATTAGGGCTGGGGCTGAAGTGTAAAGTACTTCAAAAGAGAAAACAATTAAAAGTTGAGATGTAAGGGAAATAATTCATATGAAGTCACCTCTTCCATGTGACTATGTTTTTATAAAACATTTCTGGAGACAGTTAAGAAAGGTCTGTAGCTTGAACATGAACTTAATTTGATCCCAGCACAGAAAAACTGCTTTCTTAATTTATTTTTCAACCTCAAATAGCCTTTATTCCAAGGGAAATCAATGAGGGCAAGATTTTCCTTTTTCCTACTTCTTACTATCCCCCTAGTAATCATGAAAAATGCTTCTATTTTTGAAGCAATCTAAAGGTCATTTTAAACAAAATGCCATAATTCAAATGGACTTGAAGCACAGAAAATTACCACACATCCACCCACATGCATAGCTTATCTCCGCATCTTTTCTGCAGTTGTGAAACAAGCAGAGAGAAGAGGCTCAGATTCGGCCCAAATGTATATTACCACAGACTTAAGTTTCAGGAGTCATGACAACGAGGACAAATTAGTTTTCTGAAAACATCTCTCCTTAAATTTTGAAAAAATAAGTCTGAAAAGATGCATTTCCCCCCCCCATTTACTGGAATAGTTAATTTCAATAATAAATTAGTGATGCTTGGGAACAATGAAAGTGAGGCAAATTTTTAAATTGTATTTATATTAATATATTATATTATAGTATAGTATAGTGTAGTATCTATCTACCGTCATCTGTACACATACACACATATCCCTGTACATTGCTATGGATTGAAATGTGTCCCTCTAAAGTTTATTATATCGTAGCTCCCATTCCCAATATGATGATATCTGTGGGTGGAGCATTTGGAAGAGAATTAGGTTGAGAAAAGGCCTCATAATGGGAGTAGTGTTCTTTAAAGAGACCAGAGGGCTTGCTCTTTCTCTCTGCCATGTGATGACAGAGTGGACAGTCATCTACAAGCCAGGAAGAGAACTCACACCAAAACTCAACCATGCTGGCAACCTGATTCTAGACTCCCCAGCCTCCAAAACTCTAAGCAATTAATTTCAGTCATTTAAACCATTCATGTTCTAGCATTTTTATGACAGCCTGAGTAAACTAATATGTGTGTGTGAGTGTAGCACTGTCCATTTTGCAATGGCATGAATGTTTGTGTTCCTCCAAAAATCCATATGTTGAAACCTAATCCCCCACCTGTGTCTGTGAGGCCTTTGGGAGGTGATTAGGTCATAAAGGTGAAGCCTTCAGGAATGGGATTAGTGTCCTTATATAAGAGTCCCCCCAAGGGCTTCCTCACCCTTCCAATATAGAAAAACACAGCAAAAAGACAGTTTTTCATGAAGTGGGACACACACTCTCATCAGACACTAAATCTGCTGGCAACTTGGTTTTAGACTTCCCACCCTCCAGAACTGTGAAATAAGTTGTTGTTGTTTATAAATCACCCCATCTACAGTATTTTGATATAGCAGCTTGAATAGTCCAAGACACTTTCCTACTTATATCTCAAAATAGTGCCCTGTAATTTGAGCCATAAAGATCTGCTGTAATAAAGGACATACACTTTCAGTCCATGTAGAGCTATAAATCAGAATACCAAGGTTAATATGATAGCTAACAACTGGATCCATATGAAGTGCTGACTTTTCTTTGGCGATTGTCATAGTCAAGCAGACAATCCTTTCTATATAGCTTTAAAATCTCTGTAGTTTTAGGTTTGTAGTTAATTCTTTGGCAAAGGAATAGTGACAGAGCCCTACAACTGATCTCCATATACACTTATAATAATTTTATAATCAGAAATATCAAAATCTAAACATGTGTACTGAATGGTTAATTCTAAATATCAAATATGATATCATCAAAATGAGTTGAGAACCATTCTTACTAAAAAGTATTCAGAATTTTACAGTATAATTTGTCTTTTGAAAACTGCATTTAATGACTAACTAGACTCATAATACAGAGCCAGTCAGCAATATAATTCCTTTTCACATTTTTGATAAATTATGTTCCTAACAGATATAATTGTAGATGAACTGTGGGACAAGGAACATGATTTATATTTGTTAATCTACCCCTATCTGTATTGTAAAGAGGATATTAAACCAGAACATATTTCTTCTCTCAGAGCTTCCATTTTACTTAAATGTTTATTGACTAAAGAAAAACACAAATGCATACACACACAACACTTAAAGTTGAAATGAGGATTTTATTATTTCATAGATAACTCATATTGATACTATTAAAAATAAGTATCCTGCCTGGCTGGTGTAGCTCAGTGGATTGAGCACGGGCTGGGAACCAAAGTGTCCCAGGTTCAATTCCCAGCCAGGGTACATGCCTGGGTTGCAGGCCATAACCCCCAGCAACCGCACATTGATGTTTCTCTCTCTCTCTCTCTCTCTCTCTCTCTCTCTCTCTCTCTCTCTCTCTCTCTCTCCCTCCCCTCCCTCTCTAAAAATAAATAAATAAAATCTTAAAAATAAAGTATCCTAATTTTTGGTAACCACATCATCAATTAGCTGTTTCTTGTGACTTAGAATTTTGCCATCAGTTCAATTACTGTCACCCTTCCAAAATCTCAGTCATTTATAACTGTTTTTATTAAAGCATTGTTCTAACTACAAAATTTATATTTATCACTTTTATTATTGTTGAAATACTCATATTAATTCTCAAACTGAATTAATCCAGAAAATGAAATAAACAGATATATTTAAAACACTCTCCTTGTCAATTAAACCTTTAGAAGGTGTGCTTTTTTTTTTAAGTAGGTCCCTGATTGAAGAACTCAGTCAAAGACACTGTCATAAGAAATTTCTACTCTTAGACACCAAAGAAATACACTATGAAATTAGTGTTCACTTAAATATTATCTGTAAACATTAAAAATCTATTTTTTATTTGGGGGGGTAAAGAGAATCTATTTAATAAATGGTATTTGGAAAATTGGACAGATACATGAAAAAAATAAAACTATATCACATTCTTATGCCATACACAAGAATGAACTCAAAATGGATTAAGGACTTAACTGTTAGACTAGAAGCCATAAAAACTCTAGAAGAAAACACAGACAGTACAATATCAAACCTTTCTCATAGCAATATTTTTTCTGCTATATCTCTTCAGGCAAGGGAAACAAAAGAAAAATAAACAAATGGGATAACATTAAACTAAAAAGTCTTTGCACAGCAAAAGAAACCATCAACAAAATGAAATGGTAACCCACTATATGAGAGAACATATTCACCACTGATTCATTTGATAAGGGATTAATATCCAAAATGTATAAGAACTCATATAACTCAAGAGCAAAAAACAAACAAAAAGTCCAATTAAATAAATAGGCAAAGGACCATAACAGGCACTTCTCCAAAGAGAACATGCAGATGGCCAACAGACATACAAAAAGATGCTCACCATCACTAGAGAAATGCAAATTAAAACCACAATGAGATATCACCTCACACCTGTCAGAATGGCCATCATCAATAAATCAACAAACTAGTGTTGGTGATAATGTGGAGAAAAGGGAACCCCTGTGCACTGTTGGTAGGACTGGTGCAACCAGAAATTGAGATAACTAAAAAATTACTAAAGATGGAACTGCCTTATGACCCAGTAATTCAAGTTGTGGGAATATATCTGAAGAAACCCAAAACCCTAATTTGAAAGAATATATGCAATCCTATGTTGATTGCAGTGTTATTTATAGTAGCCAAGATGCAGGAGCAGCCCAACTGCCCATCAGCAGATGAAAAATCTACTTTAAATTTATATATTTTTAAAATAAATTTACTTAAATTATGATATATGTAATTCTCTAACACTGATGTTAATAAAGAAGACTTTAAAAATGAAAAACTTGGAAACTAAATGGCCTCAGACAAAACTGTGGTGTAAAAATGAAAAAAATTATTTATAAAATCCATTTTTAAACAGTATTTTAAATTATGCTTTTCTTCTTATGGGGGCAGATCATGACTGATATTGTATACTATAAAGGATTTCATGTTTTGTTCAAAATGTAATTGAACTCTTTTAAATAAGTGTATAATATAAATAGGCATACTTTTTTTCAAACTCATTCTAACTACAAGATAAAAAAAATATATATTCCCATGGGAAATAATAAAAATATGAAAACCAGACTTAAGAGGCTGTTATAATAAAGTAGGTAAAAAACATAAAAAGCAGAAAGTAGACTCATGGTAATAATAATGAAGGGGGCCAATGGATTTGGAAGATACTTAGAGTGGCAAAAAGAAAAGAATGTTCAGGTTTAAAAACAAGAAAAAAGAAAGGAAAAATATAGCACTATTGGATATCTGTAAAGAGTTCTGTATGACTGGCGATTTACTTAAAGGGAGCGAAGCATCAGGTGTGTGACTAGCTTTCTGACTTGAGCAAAGCAGAATAATGTAGTGGTCAGAATGAATTCTGGACCCAGACTGCCTGGCAGTGATCAAGGTCTCCCTACATGTCAGATGTGTGACTTTGATCAACTGTTGTCTGTATATCAATTCCTTTGTTTGGAAAATGTGGATAATAAGCCTATCTATCTCAAAGATTAAGGGAAAGAATTAAAGCTATTAATATGTTTATAAGGACACAGTATCTGCTAAATACATGATCAATACATTTTAACCATTGTAATAGGAAGAACAGATTTTATTAGGATTTGTCCATGCTGAGTTTGCTTTTAAATGTGCATTGGAGATGCCTCTGGGATATCCTACTGGATATGTTCTAAAGGCGGTCACATATGCTGCTTGGTATCCCTGAGGTGGGAGCTTAACTAGAGATTGAGATACAAGATAATAACTATAGTCACAGAAGTGTAAGAACTTCTCTATAAAATATGAGAAAGGCAAGTGGGAAAAGGGGAGAGACTGGGTGACAACACTAAAAGAAACAAAAATATTGGCCGCAGAATGAGGACAGTGATCACGCAAGCAAAATGAAGCAAGTCGAAGACTGGGTAGGAGAAGGTGAGAAGTCTCTGGCACACAGTGGGAATCATAATTTAAAATGTCATCAAAACTCAGTAGAAGGAGAGGACTGAGAAACAGGTATTAAACGTACTTGAAAATTTAAAAAACTTAAAACTTTGGCAACTTTGGGAAGAGCAGTTTCCATTGGGTGTGGGTGAGGGACAGGAGAAGGATGGACATGGGTGGAGAAATGTATAGGAAACGAGGAAGTCTGGACTCTAAGTCTAGGTAACTCTTTTCAAGTGGTTTTGTTAAGCAGCGTTAATTAAGGTGATACCAAGGATGAGAATAGTGGGGAAAACATTTTTTCTATGTGTAATACGTTTTAAAGATTTAAGAGGTTTGTATAATTTTAAAAATGAGGATGATATATAGCTTGTAAAGAGGTGGAAGCTGAATATACAGAAAAAAGGAAAGGTGAAGAAAAATCTTTGAGGACTGAGGAGTGTTTTGCACAACCACAAACGTACAGATCAGCCTTAGACAGAAGGCAGACTCTGCATCCATTATAACTGGAGAAAAGAAAAGGATCAGTGTGAATCAGTATGGAATGGATTCAAATCTGAGGCCTCTGTCTTCCCTCTGAGGAAGAAGGGAAACTATGACATTTACTTAGAATGTCTAAGTGCCCTTGAAGTTTTGAGGTTCGAACAGTCACTGTGACATGGGAAAGACAAAACATGTTTATATCAAGAAAAACAGCCTGTTCCAGTAATGGAACATTACCTAGAGCTTGATCATGTTGCTTATAAATAAATGATCTGGGACATTTGGTCACAAATACAAACATCTTAGCAAGCACATTAATAATGGTCACTTTTCTTAGTAGAAAGATTACTCAAGACCTCTCTGAACAAAGTTAATACTGGAAGGAGCTACTTCCTCCACTGACAGATGGATGCACCAGGATTTAGGGATTGGTTGGCTGTGCCTCGAGTGAATATCAGGGATTTTAGCACTTCAGACTCCTATTTGCCCCACTAGCTGGCTACCTTTGTGCACTGATCAAACTGCTCATCGTTATATGAAAATCCACACAGGACTCCATACTTTATTCTCCCTAACTGGCTAAACATTCTTAGTTTCTCCAACCAGGCTTCAGCCTAGGTGGCAATTCTCTTTCTTGTCCAATTCATTTTTTTTTAAGATTTTATTTATTTTTAGGGAGGGAAGGGGGAGAGAGAGAGAGAGAGAGAGAGAGAGAGACATTAATGTGCGGTTGCTGGGGGTTATGGCCTGCAACCCAGGAATGTACCCTGGCTGGTAATCGAACCTGGGACACTTTGGTTCCTAGCCCGTGCTCAATCCACTGAGCTACGCCAGCCAGGCCCCAATTCATTTTTCTATCCAGGCAGTTTTCTGTCAAAATCAATCTATTTTACCGGTCAACTGGTCACCAACTTCAATCTATTCTATGTGATAAATAACTCTTGGAATGGAGAGGAGGATTTTATGTTAACATAAGATTTTTCACTACTGACAGGAAACCAGTGTTAAAGATTTTCGATATGTCATCTCCCATGTAATGTACCTAATAAAACAGTGCTCCACCTAATATATTTAATCATAGTTTAGTGACTGACAGCTTTTCATAGCAAATTTAGATTCTTATTTCTCAGGAATATTCTCTCAATATTTCTTAATATTGGCTTTCACTTTTTAAAGGAATGATGAAAAGTTAGGTCATATAGAGTAAGATTTGGATCAACTATCATTTCATATCTTTGACTTTAGTTTTACATAGTCTTAAATGAATATACCATAATGAAAATAATGAACTGTAGTCCAATTTCCTTTACTGGTATTCATTAAATGTTAATGTATTCTTTTCTTATTTTTCTTCTTTAGTAATTCTTATATTTGAGTGGTCTTATTTTGATTTTGATTTTGGCAGTAAAGTATGGAAGGTAAGAGAAGAAAATTTAGCTTTAAATATAACCTTTAAAAAACTGAAAACAACTTTGAAAGCATTTACATTTTAAAGAATATTACTATTTTTGCCAATATTGGAAAATGCCATAAAGGAGAAATGAAGAAAGTATATTTATAAGTAACTAAAAATTTTAAAAAGAGGTTCGAGAGAACAATTGAGGAGCAGCTGAAGTTTGGAGATGATTTTAGGCATATTCAAGATAAGAGATATTAAAGAGAGAAGCAGGGAGAGACACAGAGTATTTAGAGCAATTAGAGATTTCGAGAGAGATGGAAGATATTGGCTAATGATGGGATAGTCAAGGGATGCACTGGAATACAGGACAATGCTGAGCAGAGTAGGGCAGGAGAGGTCAGAACACGGCATTTCCCTGAACAGAGTTCTTGTGTAAATGAAATACAGCCTGCCTATTTCATAACATGAAGGGGACATTCTTTATCTTACTAAAGAAAGAATGAAAACTGTCTTTAAGTTTCCTCCGAACTCATAGGTTCTGTGTTCAGAATATAGGTACACTAAGTTCAAAAGTTTAACAGATTTAAGAGGGCATGATGAGGCCTACCACGCAGCAAGGATGTTAGATAATAAGTCAAGAAAAAATCATATATCTAATCATTATTTTCTTCAATATTTTATGTTTTGGATTTTTGTTTTCACAGTGGGGGAAGCGTATGGGATCTCTGGTTCGAATGTGGCCAAGTACTTCAGAGCAGGGCTGCTCCAGAAGGAGACAGGGGCTAAATAGTTACTTTTTCTCACCAAGATTGAGAACATAGGCAACTAAAGTCATTTTTGGAATTTTCATTAAAAATAAATATAGCCCAGCTTACCCAATTGTGTAAGTAATCTACATAATTGAACACTTCCTCGTATAATTTTTAAATGGTCTGTTTTCTATTGTAGTTTAAGCAGTATATTTCAATCACATGTTTTCTGAAGGTTTCACTGTTTATTTTCCACATTAAAGTGTTCATTTTCAGTATCTATAGGTGCAAATGAGTAAGATGCATAATAGTCATTTATCTGTGGATTCATTTGGAAAGATGAAAAAACAATGTAACCAACTTCAAATCAAAAACCCAGAGGTGTAACTTTGAAAATCTACATACTAGATGCATGTACTATATTTAGATCAATATTCAAAATAAATTTTATTTGTACACACTAACAAAAAATTCCACAATGACATTAAAAAATCAATTCCATTTATAATATCATCAAAATAATTAAATAATAGGAACAAATTTAACAGTGCAAGATTTGTAGACTAACACTACAAAATATTATTGAAAGCAATTAAAGAAAATATAAGATACAAATAAATGGAAGAACTTCCCATGGGCATTGATCGGAAGACTTATTACTGTTAAGGTGGCAATACTCCATAATTCTTCAAATTTAATAAAATGCCTATAAAAATCATAGCTTTTTTCCCCAAATATGACAAGTTTATCTGAAAGTTCATGCAGAATTGCAAAGGATTTACAATAGCAAAAGCAATCTTAAGAAAAAAGAACAAAGTTGCAGGATTTGTGTTTCCCAACTTCAGAACTTACCATGGAGTAAGAGATGTCTAGACAGTGTGGTGCTGGCATGTAGACTAACATATGAATTAATGGAGTGAGACTTTTATTCTAGAAATAAGCCCATACTTTTTGGCCAGCTGATTTTTAACATGTATGTCAGGAAAGTTCATAAAGAAAGAACAGCCTTTTCAACAAATGTTTCTGGAACATCTGAATACCAATGTGCCAAAGAATAAAGAGGGTTCCTTTCCTTTCACCATACACAATGAAACAACTCAAAATAAGCCATGGGCTGTATGAAAGAGTTAGACTATGAAACTCTCAAAAGAAAATACAGGAGTAAATCTTTGTGTCCTTGGGTTATGTAAAGCCTTCTTAAACACAAGAAAAGCATACAAATGACCCAAGTAAAATAGATAAAATGGGCTATATCAAAATTTAAAAATGTTGTGCTGCAAACAATACTGTTAAGAAAGTAGGGACATGAGCCACATAACCAGAAAAAAGTATTTCAAGTCATATATTGTATTAATGATTTTTATCCAGAACTTGTAAAACAATATTCCTACAACTTGAAATAAAAAGACAAAAAAACTAATTTAAAATGGGGAAAAGATATTAGACACTTCTCAAAAAATATACAAAAGATAATAACCAGAGGAAAATGTGCTCAATTTGTCATCAGGAAAATCCAAGGAAATCAAGAAAAATATATCACTTCCTACCCTATAGGATGGCTATTAACAAAAGACAGTAACAAATATTGGTGAGGATGTACAGAAATTAGAACCCTCATATACTGTTGGTGGGGGTGTATAATTGGGCAGTGTTAGGGTTTTGATTTGCATTTCCCTAATGATTAATGATATTGAAAGCCATTTTATATTCCTGTTGGCCATTTCTGTATCTTTTTTTAAAATTTTTTATTCAGTTCCTCTGCCCCCTGCCCATTCTTTAATCAGATTCTTTTCATATTACGGAGCTGTATGAATTCTTTAAATATTTTAGATTAATCCTTTATCAGATATATAGTTTGCAAATATTTTCTTCCAATCAGTAAGTTGCCCTTTCATTCTGTTAATGACTTCCATGGCTACACAGGAAGCTTGAGGTAGTCCCATTTGTTTATTTTTGCTTTTGTTGCCTTCGTTTTTGATGTCAGTTAAAAGTAATAATAATTTCCAAGACAATGTAAAAGACCTAACCAACTATGTTTTCTTCTAGGAATTTTATAATTTCAGGTTTTACATTCAAATCTTTAATTCATTTTGACTTGATTTTTGTGTATGATGCAAGACAGGGGTAGTTTTTCCCAACACAATTTATTGAAGAGATTACCCTTCCTTCATTGCATATTCTTAGTTCCTTTGTTGTAAAATAATTGATCATATATTTATGGGTTTATTTTAGGCTCTATATTCTATTCCACTGATTATGTGTGTTTGTTTTTATAACAATAATATACCGTTTGATTACAATAGCTTTGCAACATGCTTTGAAATCCGAATCACCTTTGTTCTTTCTCTGGATTACTTTATTTTGGAAACTTCTGTGGTCCCATACAAATTTTAGGATTGCTTGTTCTACTTTTGTGAAGAAAATGCCTTTGTAATCTTAATAGAAATTGCATTGAATCTGTACTTTGCTTTAGACAGTATGGCCATTTTAAAAATATTTTTTCAATTCATGAGCACAGAATATCTTTATATTTATTTATGTCTTCAATTTCCTTTATCAGTGTCATAGTTTTTAATGTACACATCTTTCACCTCCTTGATTAAATTTATTCCTAAGTATTTTATTATTTTTGATGTTATTATAAGTGGAATTAATATTTTAATTTCTCTTTTTGATAGAGGGTTATTAGTGTACAGAAATGCAACCACTTTTTTTATTTTATTTTAATCATTGTTCAAGTACAGTTTTCTCCCTTTTACTCCCATTCCAGCCCATCCACCCAACCCTCCCCACTTCCCTCCCATTACCACCCTCCCCCTAGTTTTTGTCCATGTGCCCTTTAAATTTGTTCCTGTAAACCCTTCCCATTCTCCCCTGAAATTCCCTCTTCTCTCCCCTCTGGTCACTGTCAGTCTGTCCCCTATTTCAGTGTCTTTGGTTATGTTTTGCTTGTTTCTTTGTTTTGTTGTTTAGGTTTCTATTAAAGGTGATATCATGTGGTATTTGTCTTTCACTGCCTGGCTTGTTTCACTTAGCATAATGCTTTCCAGTTGCACCCATGCTGTTGCAAAGACTAGGAGCTCCTTCTTTCTTTCTGCTGCATAGAATTCCATTGTGTAAATGTACCATAGTTTTTTGATCCGTTCATTTACTGACGAGGATCTAGGTTGCTTCCAGCACCTAGATATTGTAAATTGTGCTGCTATGAACATCGGGGTGCAAAGGTTCTTTTGTATTGGTGTTTTAGTGTTCTTAGGATATAGTCCCAGCAGTGGAATTGCAGGGTCAAAAGGCAGATCCATTTTTAGTTTCCTGAGGAAGTTCCATACTGCTTTTCATAGTGGTTGTACCAGGCTGCAGACCCATCAACAGTGCACTAGGGTCCCCTTTTCTCCACAACCTCTCCAACACTTGTCATCTGTTGCTTTGTTTATGATGGCCATTCTGACTGATGTGAAGTGGTATCTCATTGTGGTTTTAATTTGCATCTCTCTGATAGCTAGCGATATTGAACATCTTTTCATGTGTCTCTGGATTCTCTGTATGTCCTCCTTGGAGAGTGTCTGTTCAAGTCCTTTGCCCATTTTTTAATTGGGTTACTTGTCTTATTAGAGTGGAGTCATGTAAGTTCTTTATATATTTTGGAGATTAAGCCCTTGTCTGAGGTATCATTGGCAAATATGTTTTCCATACAGTTGGTTCTCTTTTTATTTTGATACTGTTTTCTTTAGCTGTGCAAAAGCTTTTTATTTTGATGAGGTCCCATTTGTTTATTCTTTCCTTTATATCCCTTGCTCTAGAAGACATGTCAGTAAAAAACTTTCTGCGTGAAATATCTGAGATTTTCCTACCTACGTTCTCCTCTAGGACTTTAATGGTGTCACGCTTTATATTTAAGTCTTTTAAGTCGTATTTTTGTCATTTCAATGGCTTTCTGTGTGATACAGCTCAACATAGAAAAAAAATCCTATATTTCCCACAAATATACTTGTTATATATTAAAACAGATAGTTACTAAGTTTAGGTAAACCTTAATATTTTCAAACCAATTAAATACATATATATTTTTATTACTTTATTAGATCTTGATTCTACTTGAATAATAGAATTTTGACTCTGTAATTGGCATAGATTTTATTACTTTAAATTCTATAAAAAGTAATAATTCTTGTTATCAAATATAGCCATGTTCCTTTAAGTAGACTCAGAAATCTAATAACTAAATTGTATGAAGGTCCTTTACTGATTCTGAATATTAGATCTCATTTCTGCTATAAATTGTAAATGTGGCTTCCAAAAGCATGATGAAATATGCACAGTATGAAAATAATGTGGCTGCGATGATTGCCTTGCCTGCTAACTATGGTCCATTTATGGTCTGTCTTACAATTCAATGCATCTTCCATGGAGCTCACTGTGTTATATCTCATCATTAAGTGCTCAGATTTTTATCAAGTATCACCATAAAATCATCCATATGAAAATCATTTTTCATAGTCTGTACCACTATTATTTTCTTCAACAATGGAAAAATGTGTGAAAATACCAATTTTCCACTTTTCCTTTAATCCCTACATACACATAGAGAGAAAAAGCAAATAAATATAACCCAATAATGTAAAACTTGCTGAGCAGCTTTAATATTTACATTCTGAATTTCATCATACTATTTTTTTATTTATTTACTTTTAATGGCAGAGCCTTATCAAAAAGGCCAGATATGTGGAAGTATAAAGCTGTATACTGTTTGATACTACCCTTCTTGAAAAGTTCCAAAAGAATTTCTACATATGGGAAAAATTGCCTCTGAAGTTGCTGTCAGTGATTCAGTGGGGGGAAGGCACTGTCAATGTCACCTTTTTGACAGCAAATTACTTTTTCCAGTTCAGCTAGTCTGATAAAAATCTTGACATTTATATAACCCAAAGCCATAAGATCAATTAAATAGTTTAAGTATAGAATCATTATGCTTATCAGGGAAAACTACTGATGATATAAAATTAAGAATAGAAGGAAACTGAAAGTATAATCATTCTAAGTTACAAGGTGCCTAGATTTTAGCCCACCTGAGCAGTCTGCCCCAGCTACCAAAACACTAGCAACTGTAGACACTGTTAACTTACATGGCTTATAAAAAATCCCCGTTTACAATATTTTCTGTAGCCTTTGCAACGTTTTAGAGTCCAACTTAAATTATACTTTTTATATCTGTTGTATCTTGGTGATTCAAATGAAAGCATAGCCTAATACTAAATGAAGAGAGAAAATTAGATAAAGAAAAGCTACTCCAAGAGTGATTATTAAAGTCAACACAGGAGTCAATTGGTGTTCACTCCTGTTGGGGAGTTTCTGAGGAGAATAAAATGCTTCTCAGAATTAATAACCTAAGAATTAACATTGAAAAGTATTTATCCACCAGATCTTCCTCCCTCTGCTTGAGATATGCCCCCAGTGGTGTTAACTGAGACATACCTGTACAGAAAGTATGTTCAGTGAGGATGGCAGTCACAGTCTCAATAGCAGAATTACTAATAGAAGGTCAGTGAAATAATCTGGCCATACCTGGTACCAAGACTGTCATTGATATTCGTCATCTCCCTCTTCTACCACTCATTCTAGACCATCCTCACTCCCAAGTCACAAATGTCTGACGAGAGGACCCCTGCAAGTTTCTGCACCATATAAGAAATCTTGGTAGAGGAGGTGAAGTTACATGTGGCATAAGCTTGAAGTAAGATGTTTAAAAATGCATTCTGCAACCATAGTTGAAAGGAGATGAGGCCAAAATGGAGTGAGTGATGGCACCACATGCACTCAATTAATTAGGAATGGCCTTTAGTGGTTGCATATATAATTTTTCAAGGCTTTCAGGCTGCTTGGTTAATAAAGTGGTATCATTTCTTAGTCAGTGTTTTATCCTTAGTGTACTTGATACTTTGTAGACCTTCAGTTGAGAGCTCTTGAAAGAACACACAAATTGATCTTCCCAGATATCCAAACCATTCCTCCTATGTCCTGTGTCCTAGTTAAGAAATTCTTGCCCAGCCAATCCTCTTCCTTTTATCACCTTGTAGTGCATTCCCCGCTGTGTTTAGATTTGCCATCAAATTTAAACACCAGGTTTCAGAAAATAAACAGAAAATAAAATCATATACAAAGAACTGGGTTATGTTCCCCCTCTATAAAGTAGTCTGTAAGCTCCATATTATTTACAGTATAAAATTCCAAATACTCTTCATGGTAAATGAGGCCATTCACAACCTGGGAATAATCTATAACAACCCCTTAATTCCAATACCCGATGTTCCAACACCGCATAACTAGCAAATCCTTTTCAAAGGTGTCATAGATTTTCACATTTCTCTTCCTTGCTGTTCACTGCCTAAGATGTATTTCTCACCCTTCTTAGTGTAAAAAAACACTGGAAAGAATATAGGTTAAAAGTTAATTTCTTTTTGAAGTATTTTCATTTCTTTAGAAACAATCATCCATGCCACTAGCAATTCCCATTTAATAGACATCTCCTCTTTTCTGTGGTACTCACACACCATTTTCCCACAAGTCCTGAGGCCAGAACTCATTTATCCTGACATCCTTATATCATACTCACACATAGGAAAAATGCATTTCTTGATTAAAAGGAAGGAAAGGAGGAATACAGTGAGTGAGCTAGGGAGGCAGAGAGGAAGGGAGGCAGACAAAGAGGATGGGAGGACAGAGAAAATAAAAAATGCCATAAGCTTCTCCATAAACACCAATAGCCACAGACATAATCTATCTGTCTATCTGTCTATCTATCTATCATCATCTATCTGGCTACTCCACTTAAAGGTATTTATAAATCTTTCAATCATTTCATTCAAGAAGGTAACAAAAATTATTCAGGCCTCAGATATTAAAAAAAAGGTCACCCTCTGCATTTTCCACATTTTCCACATAATGGAAACACAGACAGATGGTCAGTAAAACAAACATTTGCCTGCATCTCATAACAGAGACTACTGGAACCACAGACAACGGGGAACCAAGGTTTGCTGTGCATGAAGCGGTGCCATGGTGTCATTCCTTCAATCTTCTGAGCATTCTCTAAGTAGTCAACACTGGAGCCATTGCTAGAAGAATGACAAGAGCGCTGCAGGTGCCTTAGCCTTTTGTCTGATCTCTGATCATTGCACATGCACACACACACACACACACACTACACCCATTAAACTCCTGCACACACGTCGGCTCTCCTTTATTCTATCAAGAAAGAATGCTCACGAATAGTTGTGTTATACCAGGTAGTAGTCCTGGGCACCTGGATACCAACATGCTCTTTCTTAATTCCCTCTCTGCTCTGATCTCTAAATAGTTCCTTATTCTTAGTTTGAGTGTTGAAGTACTTCTCTTGCTGTACAGCAAGACTTCACTACTATTACACTCACCTCAGCTGGATCTATTAGGGCTAATTTCAGACTGACAACTGATTCCAAATAGTCTTCTGGCTGAATTTCCTGGTTGTCATCTCTACCTATCTATCTTGGCTTGCCTACTCAGACTATACCAGTTTCCCCTCTGAATTAATCTAAGATTTCAGATGCCGACTTCTAGATTTCACTATGACCACTACCACCATCCTAACTAGCCCAACCTCAAACCTCTGAAAATTTGATCTTCCTCTTATAACCCTCATTTACAAAGGATGACAGAGTCCTGTTAATTCTACTTTCTAAATAGTCAGTGACCTTGCCCCAGCTGGTATGGCTCATTTGGTTGGGCACTGGTCCCACAAACCAAGAGGTCAATTCCCGGTCAGGGCACATGCCTGGGTTGCAGGTTTGATCCCAAGTCAGGTGCATACAGAAGGCAATGATGGGGACTGTTGTTTTTCTCTCACATGTCTCTCTCCTTGTCTTTCTCCCTCCCTTTCTCTATCTCTAAAAAAATCAAAATTAAATTAAATTAAATTAAAAAAATAGTAACCCTGTGATCACTGTAACTGCTTTTATGAACAGCAGTTACATACATATGTGTGTCCATATATGTGTGTGCATGTGTGTGTATTACTGTGTGCCTGAAACATTGTAAGCAATCAATAACTGTTGGACAAAATAATTAATAATATTAAACCTGAGTAATTTATCTTTATGGCTTCATTTTTACCTCCTTCACACCCACATACCACCCTTTGCAGAGTGTTAGTTGTAAAAGAAAAGGAGAAATAATGAAGTATTCATGATCTCATTTCCAATAAATTAAAATCCAAACTCCTTGGCATGGCAGATAGGGTCACATGTCATCTGTGTACTGCTTATATTTCTTGCTTTTTCTTTGGAAGCCCCTGTAAAGCAGCAAGTGTTCTCTCTTCTTCCAGGGATTCTTATAAGCCAGTAAAATCCTATTTTATTCTTTAAAACTAGTGGTTTCCACATATCGAACTTTTAACAATATTTCCTATAGAAGCACTTACTGTAATGCATTCATTCTCCCTATTCCTCTCTCCCCTCACTAGAGGTGAGCTCACTGAAATGAAGACTGCCTATTCTGTCTAATAATCAGCATAGTACCTGGCACAAAGCAAGTGTTCAAGATCTTAAAATAAGCTGTATCCATATTTTTCATATTTTTCCTTTTCTCTCATTTGCCTTCTCAGACAACCATATCCTAAACTCACCGATGTACCATATTCTCCACCATGTTCCTTAGTTTGTTTACTTCCTTACTTGCTACCAGCCTGATGTGTCACACTGCATGGTTACAACACTCCAGCCATCAAAGGTCCCTGGGTTTGAGATTTCCCAAGTTTTCATAAGCTACCTCCTTCATTCTTGCTCTCTAGTTCTTTTGCACTGGCATAAGTCTGGATTTGGGAAGGGAGATTTGTTTCCTTCTGTAGAACTTCAAAAGCATGACAAAGAATTGCCTTTCAGTGCAGTATGCTCTTATATGTATATAACATAAAAACTCAAGAGAAAAAGACATATCTCTGGAGACTTCCGGCCAAGATGGAGGCATAGGTAGATACACTGTGCCTCCCTGCACAACCAAAATAAGAACAACAATTTAGAAACAAAATAACAACCAGAACTGACAGAAAATTGAACTGTATGGAAGTCGGACAACCAAGAAGTTAAAATAGACACATTCATCCAGACCGGTAGGAAAGGCAGAGTCAGGGCAGCTGGGCAAAGAGGGATCCCAGCACAAAAAGCAGTGGCACCGAGCGCGTAAGGCATCCCTGGCTCACAAAACCATTGCGGGTGGACCCTGGGCACACAGGGTGGCAACAGGCAGACTCAGCAAGGCAGTGATTATGAACCAAGGTACTACGCACAAGGTGGCTGGCTGACCTAGCGGTCCCACATTTGCACACAGATAAACCAGGTGAGGCTTAGGAGCAAGACAGACCGAGCAACCCAGGGTCCCGGCGCCAGAAAATAGAGCCTTGGGGCACTGATTGAAAACAACTGTGGAAGTTGAGGTACTGGGAGAGACTCCCAGCCTCACAGGAGAGTTCCTTGGAGAGACCCACAGGGTCCTAGAACGTGCACAAGCCCACCCACATGGCAATTAGCACCAAAAAGGTCCAGTTTGGTTGGGGGAAGCTGCAGAAGGAACTGAAATCCAATAGAGAGCAGAGCGAGAGCCACTGTTCCCTCTCGGACCCTGTCCCCACAGACAGTGTCACAACTCAGCAACTGGGGTGCCCCGCCCTGGTTAACACCTAAGGCTCCGCCCTTCATACATAACAGGTGCAACAAGACAAAAAATAAATGGCCTAAATCAAAGAACAGATCACAGCTCCACAGCAAATACAACTAAGCGACCAAGAGGTAGCCAGCCTATCAGATGCACAGTTCAAAACACTGATGATCAGGATGCTCACAGAATTGGTTGAATTTGGTTGGAAATTAGATGCAAAATGAAGGCTACACTAAGTGAAATGAAGGAAAATGCACAGGGAACCAACAGTGATGGGAAGAAAACTGGGACTCAAATCAATGGAGTGGACCAGAAGGAAGAAAGAAACAACCAAACAGAAAAGAATGAAAAAATAAGAATTCAAATAAATGAGGAGAGGCTTAGGAACCTCCAAGATATCTTTAAAATGTTCCAACATCTGAATTATAGTGGTACTAGAAGGGGAAGAGGAAGAGCAACAAGTGGAAAAGTTATTTGAACAAATAATAAAGGAGAATTTCCCCATTCTGGCAAAGGAAATAGACTTCCAGGAAGTCCAGGAAGCTCAGAGAGTTCCAGAGAAGTTGGATCCAAGAAAGCACACACCAAGGCACATCATAATTACATTATCCAAGATTAAAATGAAGGAGAGTATCCTAGAAGCAGCAACAGATAAGGAGACAATTACCTACAAAGGAGTTCCCATCAGACTGTCTGATTTCTCAGACACCTTACAGGCAAGAAGGGGCTGGAAAGAAGTATTCCCAGTCATGAAAGACAAGGACCTACATCCAAGATTGCTCTATCCAGCAAAGCTTTCATTTAGAATGGAAGGGCAGATAAAGTGCTTCCCTGATAAGGTCAAGTTAAAGGAGTTCATCATCACCAAGCCCTTATTTTATGAAATGTTAAAGAAAAAGAAGATAAAAAACATGTATAGTAAAATGACAGTAAACTCACAATTATTAACAACCACACCTAAAACAAAAACAAAAGCAAACTAAGCAAACAACTAGAACAGGAAGAGAACCACAGAAATGGAGATCACATGGAGGGTTAGCAACAGGGGAGTGGGAGGAGGAGAGAGGGGGGAAAAGGTACAGAGAATAAGTAGCATAGATGGTAGGTAGAAAATAGACAGGGGGGGGGGGGTAAGAATAGTATGGGAAATGTAAAAGCTAAAGAACTATGACACATGTACATGAACTAAAGGGGGGAATGTGGGTGTGAGGGGATGTGCAGGGTAGAGGGGAATGAAGGGGGAGAATGGGACAACTGTAATAGCATAATCAATAAAATATATTAAAAAATATATCTCTGGCTATTTATTCATAATTAAGAGTCTCCACTTTATAAACAGAATCATACCTTTATTTTTAAACAATCTAAGACAGCACTTTAAAATCACTTTTTACTCCCTCATAGAAGAAATATAATCTCAAAAGTTTGTTGGCCTAGGCCACAAAGGGATAATCCATTTTTTTAAAAGAAATAAAAAATAAGCTAGCCAGTATGCTTTACATAGAAGACGATTCTAGAGGGAAGGGAAGACATACTTCTTATCGAACCTCCAACCTTTGCCAAATGCCACACTTACACATCACAGGTATGATCAATCAGTTAAAGGGAAAAGCCATTTGTTGAATTACCTAGTAGATATGAGGTCTTATGTTTGGTGCAGAAAAAACAAAACAAAACAAAATAAATGGGCCTCCACACCAGCCTTCAGGGAGAACTCAGTCTTCACAATACTCCTTTGGGACAGGTAATATTATATCCCCACAGAAATAAATGACATCCCTGAGGCCACATTTAATAAATGGAAAGGCCATGATGGGAATCCAGCTCTGTGTCAACAAACCTGTGTTTCACCAGTCATTTTCCTGCACCCTAGAAAAACATGCAAGCAGATGAATCTGATCTTGTTTATTCAATAGAAATATTCTGAAAGGAAACAGGCCAAATTCCAACTTAATAATAGGTAACAGAAAGTAATGAAATTTTTGTCCATTATATGCAAAGTGTGGGATTCTGAAAAATAGCTAATAGAGCAATCCACACTGAAGTTGCTGAAGAAAATAAATGAAATTTACATTGATTTACAAGTATAGCCATTTTCTGAGAGTAATGTTGGGGAGAGTCAGTTTTATTTTCAAATAAGGGAATCACCAGATATGAGAAGGTAGACTCTTTTAGTACATCTGGAGGAAAAAAAGAGGGCAAAAGAAGGTTTCTCAAGGAAGGCTGATGATGAAAAGGATGTGCAAACATTAGACCTTTCTGTGGTTCACAAAATGAACAGCTTCTGCAAGGGTGTCCACACTTTTGGTGTCTCTGTGCCACACTGGAAGAAGAATTGTCTTGGGCCACACATTAAATATATTGTGACACATAATCACAAAAATCTCAATGTTTTAATTAAGTTTATGATTTTGTGTTGGGCCATATTCACAGCCATCTTGGGCTGCATGCAGCCAGTGGGATGCAGGTTGGACACCACTGTTAGAGAAAACTGAAAAGCTGATCTTCATGAGAAACTCCTTTGTTATAACCAAAATATGAAGCCTTTTCAGGAACACCAAAGATCCAATAAGGGAAAAATACAGCATAAATGTTCTTTTGGATAATTCTCTTTTCTCCTGCAACCTGCAAAATCTTTCTCCTATAAAATGCAGGCATTATCTGTACCTCTTAGATTCTCCAAATCTCTACTCAGTCATTTCAGTGAGAACCTTGTCCCCAGGAGTCAGAACAATCTCTTTGAATTGGTTTTCTCTTTCATAGTCACCCTATACACTGCATTCAGATTTGTCTCCCCAACTGTCCTTACACACATCAAAAGACGATCCTGTCTCTTATAAAACTATTTCCACCTCAACCAGTAACTTTCTTCTGCTAGATAGAGACCTAGCACTTAATTTAAAGCCAATAGCACGCTTAAGCTTAATAATCTACAAACATAAGTGGAATGGGAAAAATAACTGAGGTGTCAGATTTTTTTTTACCTTTGTTAAACAATAGTTGAAGGAGGCAAAGAGAACTACAATTAAAAGGATGCATATTCTAGTCTAAAGCTGCTTTCCAGAGGACAATTAAATAACTAAATTTTTTTCTCTCTTAATATTTCCAACACCATTGTTTCCTTTCCCTCTGCCTCCAAATATGCTCAGATATTCAAATCCTTTTAAAATTAAATAACTTGTATCATTTAAGGCTATTTTCCTCCATTTCTGATCCTTTGCTAAGTTTTTGCAGAATATTAGTTATCACTTATGCCTATAAGTCCTTTATTTTTAAATTTGTTTACTTTTCATTTTTGTCATTGTAATGCATAGTTTAAAAGGCCAAACAGTTCTAAATGACCTAATTTTTTTTAACTTATCAATACCTTACCCTACCTGATGTGGACCCCGCCTCGTGGAGTCCGCCTCATTGTGGATTGGGGGAGAGACATCCTTCACACGGACTACTGAGTCCTGTGGAGGAAAAGGGGGGCGGCTTCGTTCTCAAGAGGAACCAAAAGCCTCCTGTGGCCTCCACCATGACAGGCCTCTGTTGGGTTTCTCTACACATTACATGATGGTCCTCATTTACTATGCCCAGGTTCACTTTAGGTGGTTACCTTTTATAGAAAACAAAGGAGCCAATGCTGCTAATCACATCACAGAAGAGGGATACTTGCAAATGAAAAGGGAAAAGTGGTTGAACCAGTTACACTCCATACTGCGGAGTTTTAGCATGGATTTTAGGAAGTTACAGTAAGCATTTGCTATCTCACTGCAGGGTGAGGGAGTTTTAGCAAAAACAAGTCTCAAAGCATCCTAGGTACACTGCAGGACCGATTCCCACAGGAGAACCTATCTGTGGGTGTGGGTCCTTTGCATCTCCAAGTGGGAGCTGGGCCCACACCACATGGAATGGTCTCCTACGCCCACCTTTTACACCTTCAAGTTCATTATCCATAGTCACAACCACCTTGCACTCTCTAGATATTTCTCCTGTTATTTAATTCTTACTGCTACATAATAAATACTACTTGGTTTTCTAATATGAGATAGTATATAATATCTTCCAAATACAAAAGAAGAAAATTTAGCTCTTTTATATAATTGCCTTTTTCCTAAAACATAGGATCCTTCTCTTCTAAAATTCATCATTAAATCAATATTCATTATTTGCATAATTTTACTAGTAAACACTGTTAAATGCTAACCTATACTGTATAATACAATTAAAATTCCCCTCCTGTAAGCTCAGAGAGCCCCAAAGAAGTTGGACCCAAGAAGAAACACACCAAGGCATATCATAATTACATTAGCCAAGGTAAAAATGAAGGAGAGAATCCTAGAAGCAGCAAGAGATAAGGGGACAGTCACCTACAAAGGAGTTCCCATCAGACTGTCAGCTGATTTCTCCAAAGAGACCTTACAGGCAAGAAGGGGCTGGAAAGAAGTATTCCAAATCATGAAAGACAAGGACCTATATCCCAGATTACTCTATCAGGCAAAGCTTTCATTTAGAATGGAAGGGCAGATAAAGTGCTTCTCAGATAAGGTCAAGTTAAAGGAGTTCATCATCACCAAGCCCTTATTTTATGAAATGTTAAAGGGACTTATCTAAGAAAAGAAGATAAAGAAAAGACATGTATAGTAAAAGGACAGCAAACTCACAATTATTAACAACCACACCTAAAGCAAAGCCAAAAGAAACTAAGCAAACTAGAACAGGAACAGAACCACAGAAATGGAGATCACATGGAGAGTTAGCAACAGGGGAGTGGGAGGACGAGAGAGGGGGAAAAGGTACAGAGAATAAGTAGCATAGATGATAGGTAGAAAATAGATAGGGGGAGGGTAAGAATAGTATGGGAAATGTAGAAGCTAAAGAACTTATAAGTATGACACATGGACATGACTAAAGGGGGAGATATGGGTGGGAGAGGGTGTACAGAGTGGAAGGAAGTGAAGGGGGGGGGAATGGGACAACTATAATAGCATAATCAATAAAATATATTTAAAAAAATTTTCCCTGCTGTATATTATCTATATTCTGAAGTTACTAGTAGCCTCATTTGTAAAGTAGGTTTTTTTCTTAATTTCCCATCAAAATTAATATAACAATATGGAAATATTGCTACAGGACTCTCCTAATATGGTCAGGCACAGGAAGTAATTGATCCATTTCTTTTTTCCTCTTTAGAGCAATCTGTTGAGGAGCCCTTACCTTCTTACTCTAACTGTACAAACCACCCTTCTGTTTGGACATTCTCCACTTTACCAATAGGAATCTGTTTCTTTCTTTCATCACTTATCCCTTTTTGTAAATCCTAAGTCTTTCTTCTCTTTTCCCTTTTCTCTTTTTCCTTCTTCCCTCACTCCATCTGTTCCTCCATCCATTCCTCCCTCTCATTCTCTTCTTTCCTTCCCTTCCTCCCTCCATTCTTTCCTGTTTAATCCCTCATTTTTGGATCACATCCTATGATAGCTTCCTAATACATGAAGGGTAATTTTTGAGATATTTCACTCTTGAAAAACATGTTCCACCTAACACACAACTGAAACTTTACCTTGCTATACAATAGTAGATTTAAAAGAATTTTCTCTTAGAATTCTCGTATTTCTATTAAGGATCCTAACACCATTCTAATTCCTGATCACTTTCTTTAAGAACTGAATAATCAAAACTGACTTTGTCCTTCTCCCATTTATTTTAGACTGTTCAGTCAGTGATTTTGCTAAAGTACAATTTTAATCATGTCACCCTTTAGTTGTCAGAGTCAATTTAGAGGAAAATGCACATTCCTTGGCATTTTTGACACCATTATTTATACTCTGCCTCACCAGCCTCGTGTCCTCCCACTCAAGTCTAACACTTTATGTCCTGAAATAATACGTATGTTAGTTCAGCCAGCCGAGTATGTATTGTTCTTTTTCACATAGTGCATATAATCTCTCATTCTTTGCCCCATCTTAGCTTTAACTTCTATGCATCCTTCCAGTTCTAATAAATGTTTGGTATCTCAACATTATGCTAGCTCACGACATACTTCTCTAAATCAGAAACTAACACATCACATTTTTCTGTTCATAGCTTTTTCTCCCAGTAAGTTGACAATTGCTTTAGATAAATACTGTGCTATGTCTTGCATAGCATTTTCCTTAAAGTCCTACAGAAGTGCCCAGATGTGGTAAATATTTTGTTTTAATGAAATGGATTGGTACAGATCATTTCTGTTTTTCAATCCCCATTTGACATGCTATAACTTCCTTGAACTATGATCTTTTATCATTTTCCTATTAAATGCCCACACTCTTTGAACTTCATGTGTATATATCACTTTGCCTTGTACTAAACTTACTTTTGAATACACATAAGTAACAAACAGGAATTTTGTCTGTTTAGCATGGTATCTTGCACCTAGTAGTTACATAATGAGTTGATTTTAAAGAAGTAACAGGAAGGGATAAATAAAGTTTGTTTGTTTTCTTTATTTAGACCATGCTATTTCACCATCCATTTGGGGAATCAGTGTAAAATGTCACAGAGTCACTAGTAATGGTGCCACACCACTGTGTGCACACACACAGGCATTAAAAGGTCAAGTGTGTGGAACTCAAAGAAAGTCAGTATTAGCAATTAGGTCTCCGAAATACATTTCACTTAAAATTTTCTTTCTCTGAATAATCTCTTACCAACTACAAAGATAATCACAAGAAGCTTATTACCCATCCTGGAAGAGCATGTCTTAAAAAGCAAGAACAGGGAAATAGAGTATTTTTGTTAAATAAGACATCTAGCAAAGAACATTCCATCTGTGATCCAATTGTCAGGAGATTATGAAATATAAGACATCTAGAGCACTCTGGCCAAGTATTTCTTAATCATTGAAGAAAATTTGAAAAAGAACTAACAAATTAACAAGCACTAGTTATTTCTTAACTGTTAATTTAAGAAAAAATGAAAAATCAATAAATCGAAACTTGATTCAGATTTTATGTTCTAAACCTGAAACTCTCCAGTTGAAAAATGTTAGGCTCTCTTTGAACCTTTTAATATTTATTTTAAAACTCTATTACCATGCAGAGAATATATATCTGTGAATCCCCTAAAGCCTCTGAAGCCTAAAATAATCATTAAAAACTTATAAACTTTTAATGTAATTTCATTATCCTCTAAAATAGAGTAGAGTGTAAGCTGAAAATAACAAACATCTGGAAAAACAGGTTTACTTTCACTAACAGAGGGCTGGAAACATGAGAAGGCCCTTAGGAAGCTCCACATCACACCAGCGAAGGCAATGCACCTCAGAGGTTACAGGAGCAGCCACTGGATCCTCACTGAGAGGGTCCCAGATTCACAGACATCAGGCCCACCCATTATCCTCCCTGCATCATATTCTCCCTATCTTATAACATGAGGATGTAACATTACCTCATCACCTCATAGGACTTTCAGCAAGGAGAGATGGGTAGTAAGCACAGTCTGCATGGTAACGATGACCCTTTTAGTAGTACATGCCTGTGCTTATGGATAAAGACCTCCATGTGGACTGCTGACTTCCACAGGATGGTTGAGGCACAATGATTCAGCTTTTTATCTACACCTGGAAAGTCATTTCGGAGGCAATCATGGTCAAGATGCATCCCATTGCACTTTTTATGTTTGCTTTTTGCTCAGCTTTAAACCAAAATAACATACTTTTATGCAACCTACGGACATGTCTCTGAGAAATGCATAATGGACATATAATGTACCATTTCAGCTTAAGAACCACTTAGGCACAGTCTTCTCCTCCTCTCAAAACCATCATGACAACAGTGAAGACATTTTTATTTTCTTAATACTATTGAGCCTGTCACAAGGAAGTATGCTTCTGGCATGCTCTGTTAGTAGGTTAAGAAAGAAAACCCTAACCTTTTCTCCCTGAAAACACATTATAGTGCTCAGGTTCCCAAATGAGTATATAAAAACATATTTAACCCATAAAAACTAAAACATCATATATCAGCAATAGTATCTTATGGATCCATTTTTATAGCTTATTTTTTCAAGTAGCATATATTTTATATACAATATTAACTGACAAAAAGTATTTAACATTTCATATGAAAATGAGCCAAAATACAAATAAAATTTAATTATTAGTTTAATTGATAAAATGTATCTAGTATAATTTCATTTTATTTGCTTACTTATGTTTTTCTCTTAAAAGAGATTTTAATAGGCACACAAAGATACACAGACTCAGCAAGGGACACTAACTAGGAGATAGAATATTTACTTAAAATATCGGGTGGTGTTGAATATATTTTTTCCTCATCCTGGTGTACTCTTTCCAACTCTTACCTTTAATTTCTATTAACCCTTTAGGATCTAGTTCAGGTTTGGGACCACACCCTGTTCCTAGGCACCACATACATCTCCAATACACCCTCAGGAGGCTCTTCCGCCTTCTCAGTAAAATCATGGAGAAAATATTAAAAGACATAACTCACCACATAATGAAAAGCTGAAGTTCTAATTAAAGATCCTTTCAGAAAGTGGAAGGAGTTTCTGGCAACTATAATGATAAACACAGTGGGACTGAGCTGGAAATTGAGAAACATATTGATATCTTCCTCATGGCCTGTACAGCTTTTAAGTCAGAAAACAAAGACTCCCTGCTTGTCTGCATTGAGTAGAAAAGTGAGAGCCATTTGTTTTTCAGGATAATGCCACTGTTAAAGGTGGATACATTGTTGCTTTCCACCCTCATTTGCATCATACGATGCAAAGGACAGTCCCATTCTGTCCAGGATATCAGCACAGTAGTCCCCCTTATACAGATTTCACTTTCCGCAGTTGTAGTTACCTTGGTCAAATGCAATGTGAAAATATTATATAGAAAATTCAAGAAATAAACAATTCATAAGTCTTCAATTGGACACCTTTCTGAGTATTGTGATGAAATCTCAACATTCTGTTCCATTCGGCCTACTCTATGATCATCCCTTTGTCTAGCATACCCCCACTGTTTATGCCCCTCTAGGTCATTTAGTAACCATCTCAGTTATCATATCAGCTGCTATGACACCACAGTGCTTGTATTCAAGTCACCCTTATTTTACTTAATAATGTTAAAGCACAAGAGTAGTGATGCTGGTAACTGGCTATGCCAAAGAGGAACCATAAAGAGTTTCCTTTAAGAGAAAAGGTGAATACAGTGCAATAAGATATGTTGAGAGAGATAGACCCTATTCACAAAACCTTTATTGCAATATAGGGGTGGGCAAAAGTAGATTTACAATTGTGAATATGTAAACCACAGTTTATCCTTGTATTATTATTTATTAATTATGGCATTGATTTGTATTGTGCTCTGTGCCATTGTGACATTCTCCTGAGTTAATAAGCTATTGTAATAATCATAACCTGAATGTCTTTTCAATATAAACCACTATAAACTACTTTTGCCTACCCATTATATTCTGATTGTTCTGTTTATTATTGTCATTAATCCTTTATTGTGCCTCATTTATAACTTAAACTTTATCATGTGTATATGAAAAAACATACATTTAGGGTGCAGTACTATCCTCAGTGGCAGACATCCACTGGGGGTCTTGGAACGTATCCCCCGTGAGTTACAGGGGGGCTACAACAGTGCTGAGGCTGAGAAATTATAACTAGATTCCTGCAATGGTGATGAAATTATTCCTAATTTAGGGATAATTAAATTAAGTCTTTAAGAAATTAATGTATGATCTACAGTTCCAAGACTACCAGGTAAAACCATCAGAATCTTCATTCTGTTCACTACATGGATCGCTCCTAACCCTGCTATTAAGTGAGGCTGTTTACACCACATGCTAAGTGCGAAGATTTCTGAAATGCCAGACTTCGCATTGCGTTTGAAGTACACAGCAGGTGAGATGACTTGTGCTGTGACATCTGAAAAGCACGCATGGTCTAATCCATAAAACATGCTTTCTTGCCGGTGATACAGATTAATTTTCATTCTCAGACCTATTTTTCTGAACAAAATTTTCTGGTAGTGTGGAAATATTTGTATAAGTAAATAATGTATTTTTAGCACAACTTTATATTTGGAAACTAAATATTATACCATACCCATGTGTCCTACAAAGAAATGTGAATTACTTTGTAATAATCATTCTAAAATAGTAACAGATCTATACATATTTTCTAGATACCCCCATGTCTCCTTATTATGGGATGAAGCATGTCTCCCCCAATTTTCAATGTGACTGTATTTGGAAAGAGGGTCTTTAAAGAGGTGATTAAGTTATAATAAGATGATTACGGTAGGCACTAGTCCATTATGACTAGTGTCATTACAAGAGATTAGGACACAAAGGCACAGGGAGAACATGTGAAGACAAGGGAAAATGGCCATCTATGGAAGTGGAGTGACCTCAGTAGAAACCAACCCAGCGAACACCTGATCTAGGACGTCTGGCTTCCAGCACTGTGAAAAGTGAACTGTTGGTGCTTAAGCCACCCAACCTGTGATGTTTCTTACAGCAACCCCGGAAAACTAATTCACTCCCAGCAACATAGTACAGATCCACGTATACCTGAGATGCAGTACACGCCCACTACATATTTCCAAATACTCCTACACTATTTTCCTTACATTTACTGTCATATAATCATTGCCTCCCCTTCATAAAGCCCCAGCATGTGATCTTTTGCCATCAAATATTTGTTAGAAGTGAGTAGAAAATGGCAAAGTCATTAATTATTATTTGGCTTGATACAGATTTTCAGCCACATTTCTGTGGTAGTTAATTCTTAGGTTAAAGACAGACATTTAAGTGTAGGTGAAGAGAATAATTTTTTTTTCCTAAAACCTAGCAGTAAACACTATGAAAACTCAAAGAAAACTAACTGTATAACTCAGGATATGCTTTCAAATTAATACTCTACCCTCTAGTGGAAAAATGATTGCTGAAATTTATTGCCTTATCAAAAATATCTCTTTTTTATCACTGTCTTTGCCTTTTAAGACTTAGTACAATAAAAGAGTAGGAAGGGCTTTTGTCTATTACAGACAAAGGTATCTCCCAGGCTCTTAGGGAAAAGGGGTATCTTCTTGGTTTATAGGAGTATTTAGAGACAATTTTCTGAAATTTAAATTTGTAAGATATTTTGTTCTTAATGTATTTATTATATCTAGTATTTTTTCAAAATAAAAAATTAAAAGGGAAGGAGACAATACAAAGTAACCTAATAATATCGAGCATAACACATTAACTCTGCAAATGGCAACTTACAATTTTAGAATGACCGTTAAGTATTGGTGACATACATTTTCCAATATATTTTAGGTTATAGATTATGCGCTTTTAAATAAAAGCAAATAAAACAGCTTCCTGACTCTGAGTAATATACCAGCTCATGACTGTTAAATGAGGCAAATTGTTGCTAAACCAAAATTAGAATGTTATCAAATGTATTTTAGAATAACATGACAAATCATCACTTAGCCTAGGATACATTAAAATTTTAGAATAAAAAGAAATTAAGAGTACACAAAGTTGATAGTATACCTAAAACTTGTTTAATTTTGTTCAGATTATTCATGTCCAAGTCAGTCTTTCTGCTGGCCTTCCCAAATTGTCTAAGTCTTCTACAAGTTCTTGTTAAAATAAATCAATTTAATATATATTCAGTAGTTACCAATAATTTCTTGTTCCTGTAAAAGGTAATTGCTATATTTTCCACTTCTGTAACTTCTCTTCATCACTTCATATTTATCTTCATTTTTTAAAATTGATGCCAAAAGACTTTTAAAGGCAAATATTCTTTCACATGTCAAACACAATCTAACACTAAATTTGATATGCTGGTAGTATCAGAAATAATTTTGAGCTCAAAATATTCATGGCATTAAGAGAATAAAACTGACATAAGCTCTCTATTACAAATATTAACTGAAAACTATAAAAACATAACCATTACAAGTGCCAACTTCCATAATTATAAGTATTTTCATAAATATTTGAGAATTTCACTACTCTGATTATACTACATTTGGTAACTTAACATGTTTTCAATAAAAACATAAGATTTTTGGTTTCAGTTCATTGGTACAAAGAAAAAAGTGAATGAACATTGCTTCCAGCTTTACAAGGGAAAGTCTGGATACATACAAATTCCCAGAAGAGGAAGCCCAAGCTGTAGGAGCTCCTTGCCCCAAAATCCTACATGGCTGGCCAGTAGACTGCAGCCTCCACCTTCCACCAAGAGCCACAGGCCAACCTTCTACCTGGCTTTGCCCTGCACCATTTATGAGCCCTTCACCAAGGGCTCATCTGACTCATCTAGGAGACCTTCATGAGTCAGACAGGCTGGAATGGTGTCATCATGAAGTAGCCCTTCAGGAAGAACCTAGAGGTCCGACAGGCTGTCCACCCACATCTCCTCCCTATTCTGCCATGATTAGGTATACCGCATCCTCCACAACCTGTGCAAGAAAATGGTCCAGAACCTCACGGTTCTGAGCTCTACCAACAGGATCTTTGGCACTACCTGGAACCAGGACAATATCGTTAATATCATCCTTACCTTCAAGGAGCCCTTTGGTACTGAGCTGCAGAGGCTACTTCAATGATTTTGGGATCATCCTACACATGATGCAGAACCACCTCCTGTACATGCTGTGTCTGGTAGCCATGGAGAAGCCTCCCTCCACTGACTTAAACAACATTCAAAGTAAGAAAGTCAAGGTGTTAAAATATATCTGAAGGTGCAGAAGAACAACGCTGTCCTGGCCTGTGTTTGGGAAATCCCGACAGAGAGGATGTTGCTACAGAAGAGTGGTACCTGGACATCTCCACTCAGCATCGTGGCTCCACCACTGCCACTTGCATCCCTCTGTAACGAGCTGCCTTTCATTCCACACTGCGACACAATCCTGGATGATCGCAAGGCTGAGCTGCGCCTGTAGATCCAGGTCCACGTGCAGCACAGCGAGGCGTGTAGACCAAGATGAGGGACCAGGAAGCCCAGCAATTTCTTCTACTGAGGAGTCAGAGCTGAACTTGACATAGGGCAACAGTAGCAAGAACATGAATCTCCCCAGCACATTTCAGTGGCTCATTCCGGACTTCTGTGCGAGGAAAGACAGCGTGTGCAGTGATGTGCCCTAGCAGACCTCTACGCCACTGCCGCATGAGAACGGGCAGCAGAGGCCCTGCGGAGGCAGACACACCAAGGACACAATTGTGCTTCCTGCACCGCAACACATACAAGTAGATGAACTACCAAAAACTCAGAGCGCTGGGGCGCCCAGCCCCCACTCTTCCTTGGTCCCGTCTCTGCCTTCCAACAGCATTACCCCACTTCTGGAGAACTTCAGAACCATTCCCAGTCGCGCAGGCGCCAAACAGCCCCGCCTGCTCCTTGCAGCGGCTGCCCCAGCCCGGCTACCGTCCTGGCCCCACAGAGCCCCGCTGCTGTGCCTGCCTGGGTTTCTGGAGGCCCTGAGTGAGCCCGCTTCTGTCCATGGGTCTGAGTCCCCATGGAAGGAAAGAGACAGGTGGTCCTTCTGTCTGTCGCAGGCACCTGGACCTAGGACAGGAGTTAGTAACGACAGGAAGGGCAGTGGTTGGGCCTCAGGGGGCAGAGGCCAACCCAGATCCCTGTGGGCTATCAGCAAGCTGCTCTGAAGTCGGGGAGGTGGGGAAGTGCTTCCACATGGATGCGTCCTGCCGAGGACTGGTTGAGGACGCCCACATCCACTCCAGTTATTCTACGTGTGTTCAAAACCACACATTCCTGGCCACCATCTGGAAGGGACCTCTTTGCTGCCCAACAGTTTTGCATGCCTCGTCTTCCTTGAATATCCCTTTACCCCATCAGCTCTCTCCCACCCACTCAACTCTGCACTCCATAGCCACCCCACACCATTTGATATGAGGTGGCCCCCTGGCGTCTAGAAGAGCTGAAGCAGCAACTGGGGTGTGCCACCTAAAGCCCCTGCCATTAACTCTACAAATAGAAGAACAGCTTTTTTGAAACATACATGATAGTTTCAATCCAGAACAAGTTTTCATATTTGGAGATTCTAGTGCAAAGACACTATGTCATGTGTGAAAGAAACGCTTATCTGGTGGAAGCTGTCCTCCGGCCATTTAAATATTAGGAGGATCGGGCAGAAGATGTAAGTAACCGATATGCCTATAAGAAAGGAATCTGCATTCATTGAAATTAAGAACACTCTACCAATAGCGGGGGCGGGGGGTGGCAGTGAGGAGAAGGGTTTTCAGGAACTACTATAAAGGACACACGGACAAACCCAAGGGGAAGGGTAAACCAAGGGAGGGAGGGAGGTTTGTATAGGGTGGGGGAGGGGTGGGGAGAAAATGCAGACAACTGAAATTGAACAACAATAAAATAATTTGGGAGGAAGGGAGGAAGGGAGGGAGGGAGGAAGGAAGGAAGGAAGGAAGGAAGGAAGGAAGGAAGGAAGGAAGGAAGGAAGGAAGGAAGGAAGGAAGGAAGGAAGGAAGGAAGGAAGGAATCTGCAGAAAGAAATGGGACCTGAGCATCTATTTACCTGGCGCACAGTCACCAGATATCACATTCATTTGTAAGAAGTTTCCGATAGAAAGTTTTTTTAACATGTTTCTAAGAACAATGTGAAGTAGCATGAGGGTGTAAAGCCCCTAGGGGCATGCAGATACAGGGGAGTTTTCACCCTGGCGCTTTTTCTCCAGAAACCCACCCCCCCAACCACTCACAGGGAAGATGGAGAGAATGATGAAAAAAGCTCCCCGTGGTGCTGCTGGCTGGGAGAGGAGGACAGAAACCCCTGTAAAACTCCACAAAGAACACCTTCCCTCTATCCTTTATGGAACTCCAAACTTTAATCTGCAAGGAGTAAGACAAACAAAACACACCCAAAAACTGTAGACGTAGAATATTCGTGGAAACCCATTGCAGCTAGGAGACACAAACAGGAAAAAAAAAATCCCTGGGGGAGTACAGAGATCCTGGGCCCAGTGGAGCAGTAGCTGGAGGAGGGGCAGGAGTGCCTGGGTGAGGGCTTTCAGAGAACAACACACATGCCCTCACTGCCACACTAATAAGAATCAAGCAAACAGTTAAAACAGTTGGAAGTATTGCAGGTAGATCATTTTGCAGAGAAAGTCAAGACCCAAAGTAATACATAGAGCATTTACTGAGATAAATCCTCTAGAATATTATCCCACAACATAAACACAAGATGTCACTAGAAAAATGCAAGATATCACTGTAGGCCAGTAAAGATGATCACAGTAACATGTTTAAGAGCCTAGTTCTTAACTAGATTAACATAAACCCCTCATATTAAGGACGTGCTGAGGGAAAGGTGAACTCATCTCTAAATAGAAACGTACTTAGCTCCATATTTATGGCTTTAGAAAACGTGCTGTATTTCAACAACAATATTACAAGGCCTACAAAAAAATCACAATATAAAGAAGTCTCTCATATGATTACAGATGTTTAAACTCTTGGAGAATTTTAAATGACTGAACATGAAAGGGTCCAATTTTAAAGGAAGGCCCATGCTAAAGGGGACAGTTAATATCATCATACAGAAAAACCATAGGAAAGAAGCACATATAAATGCTAGAAATCAAAAACATAATATGGAGAAGAATATTTCTTATGGGCTCATCAGATTTGACATGGGTGAGGAAAAAATCAGTACAATTGAAGATACACCATTTGAACTTATCCAAACTGAAATGCAAAGAAAAAATAAGAGAAGTGAGAAAAGATGGAGAAGACATATTTGAAGAAATGTTGGTCACTTTTTCCAAAATTAGGGCCACAAACTACTGATCCAAGAAAAGTAAAAACACAAAATGGAAAGACAAAACAAAAACTTAGGCATAACATTCAAACTGCTGAAAATGAAGACAAAAAAAATCTTAAAGGCAGACAAAGAAAAAAGATTAATTCTACAGAAGAACAAAGATAATTATAATAAACTTCTCATCAGAAACTATGCAAGTGAGAAAACAACGGAGTGACATTTTTAGATTACCAGAAAAACATCTGTGCGCTCCAGAATTCTGTATCCTTCACGATGAAGAGAGGAAAAAAGCAAAAGACTTCACTGTCAGCACACTGGCTCTAAAATAAAGATTAAAGAAATTTCTTCAGATAGAAGGAATGATAAAGATATGTATCCTTTGGAGAGGGCTGGCGGGGGGTGGGCTGGGATGGGAGTAAAAGACAGAAAACTGTACTCGAACAACAATTAAAATAAAAAATTAAAAAAAGAAAAAATAAAGTAAGTGTTAATTTAAAAAGATACATATCCATCACACTTAAAGAATTCAATTTGCCCTGGGTGGCATAGCTCAGGGGATTGAGCACGGGCTGTGAACCAAAGTGTTGCAGGTTCGACTCCCAGTCAGGGTACATGCCAGGGTTGCAGGCCATGACCCCCAGCAACCGCACATTGATGTTTCTCTCTCTCTCTATCTCCTTCCCTTCCCTCTCTAAAAATAAAAAATAAATAAAATATTTTTAAAAAGAATTCAATTTAAAAAAATAAAATTCTAAAAATAAGTGGTCAAAGATCTGAACAGAATTTAAAAAATGTTATAAGTTAGCAAATAACCATATGAAAAGATATCCAGCATCATTAATCATTAGGGAACTGAAAATTGAAAGCACAAATAAAATAACTACAGCACATCTACTAGAATGTCTAAAATAAAAACAAATAAGTAAAAACAATGCAAACAGAGGGAAAAATGTCAAGGAGTATTCATACTATCACAGAGGATGCAGGACAACTGGAAATCTTAATCACTGGTGGTTAGGATGCTATGGTCATGTTGAAAAACAGTTTTGCAGCCCCATACAACGTTAAAAAGCCACCTACTGTTTGAGCCAATTATCTCACTTCTGGATATTTACCCAAGCAAACTGAATGATTATTGTCAAACAAAAGCCTGTATATTGAAGTTTATAAATTTATTCAAAATTGCCAGAAACTGTCTTTCAACGTCTATCCTTACAACATAATATTACACAGGAACAGAAAGAAGTAAATTTTTATTTCAGGCATCAATCTGATTGAATATTAAAAGTATATTCTAAGATCCAATAGGCTGCATATTGTATGATTCCACTTATGTGTGATTATGGAAAACACAAAATGTATTGATTGCCAGGGGTTGTGTGAAGGAAAAGTGTGTGAGTGAAGAGTTGCCCAAAGGACTATTTAGGGCGATGGAGCTGTTTTTTCAGGTGTAGAGGTGGTACAAATGGCATGTGTGTTTGTCAAAAATCATAGAACTGTAGGCCTCAAAGAGTGAACTTTAAAACAAATAGCAACAATGATAAAACTATCAACCAGGATATTATAAAATCCAGGGTGAAATTCAGTTCTTGAAAAACCAACTTAATGGTGTTATGATTACTATTCTACAGGATAGGCAAGAGTAGGATGACAGTTCATATGGAAAATAATACAATAATTAATAAATAGTAATACAAGAATAAACTGTTTCACATACAACCATAAATCTACTTTTGCCCACCCCTGTATACTTAAAGGCATGAAAGGAAAATAAATGAAACTAAGTAACTAGAAAACAGTGTTTTGATTAGCTATTGTAAAGTTCAAAGCAAAGGAACAATTGTGTAAAGATTGTAATCTAGCTGGTAAATGCATCTTATACGAGAGTGTGTTTGCCAATTCTGCAAGCACTTTAAACATACACTAGGATAGAAGTAAATAAATTATCAATAATGGAAGCCAATTTTCTCACTGCCAGAGACAGAAGTTACAAGTAAGCATGAGAGGAAGGGGAAAAGACATCAGTATGAACTCCTGCTTATTTTTCAAGAATAGAAATATAGATACATGACTATATGGGTTAGTGATACAACCCTATATGGGTTGTTATGAATATTCTGAGAATAGTACACCCTGGTTGCGGTGAGCATATATACCACTCAGATTTGGTCTTTGAATACCATTCTTCAATGGAAGGAACCCTGGCTCCTTGAAGAAATGGTTAATTCTAGGCCTGGGACAGCAAAAATACAAGGTAGACCTGGAACATCTTGTAGCTGAAGAAATAAGGAAATACTAAAAAATAAAAGAGAAGCTATACCTGATAGATCTCCCAATAACTTACACTGGAAAAATTAGAGCAACAAAATAAATTACAGTTGTAGTATAACCAAAAGAATGATTTAAAAATATCAGTGAGTCCATTCTGATATTAAAATGATAGAATGAATAAAGAACAGAAATTTATTTTACCAAAGAATCCCAATTATTAAATATAAAAGTAATGAGGAAAAAATCACCATTAGAACACTACAGTAATAATTGCAGTAGATGGAATTCACTGATGTCTAAGTTAGTAGACAAAACTTTAAGAATAAATTTAATAATATTTGCATAGCCTCAAAGATTCTGCCCCAAAACATTTATTAATTACTGTGGTGCATTTAGCATATGTTCAGAAATTCTTTGATATTTCTTCCACCAAGATGTAGAACTTAACTCCCCTTTCCTTCAATGTAGGTTGAACTTGGTGACTCATTTCTAGAAAAAAGAACATGGAAAGAGAAAAATACTAATTGGGAAGTAAATTACCAGACACCACCTAAACCCAATGATCAAGTTAACAGAAGCCAGTATTAAAATATGTTGATGTCATTTGTCCCAGATGTGATGCAATAAGAAGGGCATTTAACCTCTGTGGTGCTCTCTTTTCAATTTCATACTCCAACTTTGTCCATAAGCAAACATCATATGAAAACAACTGTGGCACATTTTACAAAATACCTCTTCATTATCTCCAAATATGTCAAGGTCATGAAAGTTAGGGAAAGGCCAAAAAGGTGTCACAGGTTAGAGAAGACTGAGAAGACGTGATAACCCAGTATGATGTAATTTCATGGGTTGGATTCTGATCAGAAGAAAGACAGTGAGGAAGCTGGTGACATCAAATTCTGTGTTTACTGTATTATGCTGATGTTAATTTCTTAGGTTTGATTATTGTACCAAGGTTACATTTACCCAAACTGGAAAAATAAGAAGTTAACCTTATGGGAATGGACAAAGTTTAAATGGAAACACTTGGCATTATTTTTCCATTTTCCTGTAAATACTATAAATACATTATTTCAAAATATGATGTTTTAAAAAGGTTTTTGGTGATACATCCAGACAGTGGAATATTATTCAGCACTAAAAGGAAATGGACTTTTAAGTCATAAAAAATGTGGAGAAACCTTAAATGAATGTTACTAAGTGAAGAAAGCCAGTCTGGAAAGTCTACATCTTATATGATTCCCACTATATGCCATTCTGGTAAAGTAAAAACTATGGAGGCAGAAAAAGATGAGTGGATGACAAGGGCTAAGGAGCAGGGAAGGACGAATAGATAGAACATAGATGATTTGGGGGTGGGGGGGCAGTGAAAATACTCTCTGATACTAAAATGCCTCATACATTTGTCTAAGCCCATAGATTGCGCAACACCAAGAGTGAACCTGAAGGCAATCCACAGACTCAGAGTGAAGGTGTGTCAGTGCAGGTGCATTAGTTATAATAAATGTGCCCACTTCGGTGGGTCTGCATGTGTGGGGCAGGGGCTGTACAGGAAATCTCTACAACTCCCCCCCCATTTTGCTGTGAACCTAAAACTGCTCCAAAAATGCAGATATCAAAAGTAAACCTTTAGTGAATGCTTTCAATACTTCTAAATAGTAGAAGTATGAATTATTTTAAATTCATACTGAATGTGAATTCATAGAAAATTCAGTGAATGTTATATAAGCTTTTCTTAAAATCAGCTGACTATATGTGTTTGTGTATCCTGAGAATAATTATGGGAGACTAAATTAGTAACACAGGGTCACCCTTGTATGCAATCTTTGTATTCTTGTCTTCCACACTGTGAGATCCTGATTTTTCACACCCTATCACTGACATTCTCTCCCCAGGTAGTTTTAGACTCTTGTTCATGAGAAGCATATGGAAGTATACAATATTTCCCCCAATGCGCCTTGCCATCACTGACAATAATCTCTCTTCTTCCCAAGAGATGCCAGACGTGCTTATGTGATATACAGCCCACAACAGACCCAGCAATTAGAGCTTTATGGAGGTTTATATTTAGATATAGCATTGAAGATATATATGAATAAATATTTATTTATATATTAAAATATTCATGTACACTTTAGGTATTTACCTAATCACTATATGAGATTAGATAAATAGATAGACAGATGGACAAACAGATTTTTGCTGCTGGTTCTCAAACTTTAAGTTTCAACAGAATCACATAGAAAGATTATTACAACAATTTCCAAGCCCCATACCCTGAGATTCTAATTCAGTCTTTTGAATATAGCCCATGAACTTGCATTTTAACAAGTTAATGAGTTATGCCATATACCGCTAGTCCAAATTTGATAACTACTAATCCAGTGAATCCCAAATGTCTTTATTCAATTCAACACATATATACTCTGACATAAGAGATTTTTATAAATTTTATTTCTTACTCTTAAGTCATTTATACTTGAGTAGGCTGTATAGGCCTACTTCTAGCCACATCAGCTAAACTTTGTTTATGTTAGAATATAAAAATGATTATCAATCCTAAAATTAATGGTAAAAATTTTAAAACCTTGTCTATATGTAAGCAGTATAAATAAAGTACCTACATGGTATCTAATTATTCCTATAAAGTCTCATTTTCATTAATATATTATTGCCATATTGAGGCAAAGCGTCAGTGCAAAGCATTTATTACTTCAAAAGGGAAAAGGTAAATTCAAAAACAATATAATTGAAAAGCAGAAGTAAAGGTGGTATTCAAATTGAAAATCCAGTGACATATCAAGAGTGAAATCTGAAGTATTTATATTAACTTCTATTTATGGTTAGTCTATAGAATACAAATTACTATGTATTAAATTTCTATCAACATCATTGTCATGTTTCTACACATATTTGAGAAATTCCATGGAAACAGACACCCTGCTGTTACTATAGCACTTATTAAAATGACTTGTAATCTAGGTTGTGAAAAATAATTTCTTTCAGATATGTGATAAAAAGGAGGCTTTCCTTTCTTGATCACAAAATATTAGAGTCACTTGAGAAAGTGTTTGAAGCAGTCTGACCATCCATGTAGATTATCAATTTGACCCATTTTTATGTTGGAGTATACTTTACCGATTGCAAGCTGGTACTCCCTTCAGGAATCTCAGGCTGCATTCACATGCAAAGGGAAAGTTAATTGTTTAGGAGTGACACAGGTTTACTGCATCATGATGTCATTATTGTGTGGATAGATTGCTCAACTGCATTACAATACCCACCAGAGATTATTTTGTATTCAGCTGTGCACAAAAACTGAATTACCCACAGGTGTACTTTCCCTCTTTCAAATACTAGTCCAAAGAGAGAAACTATGTTGTTTTAAATATAGAATATGTAAAATATGTGTGGCAAAAAATGCTAAGAAGAAAATGAGCAACACATAATTTAAAATGTATCAATAATACTTACTTTGGAATAAACATTTTCTCCTAACTGCTGATATAAATTCATACAAACTGATCATTTTATTGTACAAATTTAGAGATTATGTACTTCAAAAATTAAACCCATTCATTTTTAGAAAATATTTTTATTTTTATTTCTTATTGTTGTTCAAATAGAGTTGTCTCCATTTTACCCCACTATGGTCCCCCACCTCACCCACCCCCACCTCCCACCCTTGAACCTACCCCCTTTGGCTTTGTCCATGAGTCCTTTATACATATTCCTTGATGGCCCTTCCCCTATTTTTCCCCATTATCCCTCTACAGTTTGTTCTTTATTTCAGTGTCTCTGGTTATATTTTTGCTTGTTTGTTTTTTTTCATTGATTAGGTTCCACTTAAAGGTTAGATCATATGATATCTGTCCCTCAATGCCTGGCTTATTTCCCTTAGCTAATGCTTTCCAGTTCCATCCATGTTGTCACAAAGGGTAGGAGCTCCTTCTTTCTTTCTGCTGCATAGAAATGTACCAGTTTTTTGATCCATTCATTTACTGATAGGCACTTAGGTTGCTTCCAGCACCTGACTATTGTAAAGTGTGCTGCTATGAACATTGGGGTGTATGGGTTCTTCTGAATTGGTGTTTCAGGGTTCTTAGTGTATAATGCCAGCAGTGGAATTGCTGGGTCAAAAGGCAGTTCAGTTCCATGTTTAGTTTTCTGAGGAAATTCCATACTGTTTTCCACAGTGGCTGCACCAGTCTACATTCCCACCAACAGTGCACTAGGGTTCCCTTTTCTCCACAGCCTCTCCAGCACTTGTTGTTTGTTGACTTGTTTGTGATGGCCATTCGGACAGGTGTGAAATGGTATCTCATTGTGGTTTTAATTTGCATCTCTCTGTTGGTTAGTGATGCTGATCATCCTTCCATATGTCCATGAGCCCTCTGTATGTCCTCCTTGGAGAAGTATCTCTTCAAATTCTTTGCCCATTTTTTAATTGGGCTGTTTGTCTTCCTGGAGTAGAGTCATGTGAGTTCTTTACATATTTTGGAGATCGAACCTTTGTCCCAGGTATCATCGGCAAATATATTTTCCCACATGATTGGTCCCATTTTACTGCTGTTTTCTTTAACCGTGCAGAAGCTTTTTATTTTGATGAGGTCCCATTTATTTAGTCTTTCCTTTATGTCCCTTGCTCTAGAGGATATATCAGTGAAAATATTGCTGTGTGAAATATCTGAGATTTTCCTGCCTATGTTCTCCTCTAGGACTTTTATGGTGTCATGACTTATATTTAAGTCTTTTATCTACCTTGAATTTATTTTTGTGTATGGTATAAGTTGGTGATCAAGTTCCATTTTTTGGCATGTAACTGTCCATATTTTCCCAACACCATTTATTGAAGAGGCTATTTTTACTCCATGTTATGCTTCTACCACCTCTGCCAAATATTAATTGACCACAGAGACTTGGGTTTATTTCTGGTTTCTCTATTCTGTTCCATTGGTCTATGTGTCTGTTCTTATGCCAGTACCATACTGTTTTCATTACACAAACCCACTCATCTTTTTAATCTAGTAGGCAATAAATAACCATCTGCACTTTCTAAAGCACTGTTGTGTTTTAGAAGTTAAAGTGAATTAGCAGTTACTCCAAAATGATAAGGATCATATTGTAGGTTTACAAAGGATATAAAAAGTCAATTTACAAAAAAATTAATAATGAATATACTTAAAGTATTGAACTTTATTTGAGTATTTTATACTTTAATATATAGGAAGTATAACTTACAGTTCTGGTAGTACGCAAGTGGTCATAGTTTCAAAATGAAGTAGTGATTCTTGTCCTAGAACTTCAAGAATATTAATGAGTTAATGGTAGAAATTATGGGGCCAGAGGTGTACAATATGAAAGTTTAAAACAGCCACAACAAAGTGCATATAAAGGAATTATATAATGTACATTTTTATATGTTTGAGGTATACAATAAAGAAAGGGGATGGATAGCATTTTTGATGAGAACTGAATTGGGTGTCAGAACATGAAAAATAAAGATTAATAATTTTAAGTAAGAAACTATAACTCTGGTTTAATTCCATGCCCCATCACTTACAAGATTAGTGAGCTTAGAAAAATAATTTATCCTCAGCACTTCAGTTTTTCCATCTGATAAATGTGATAATAAAAATACCTCCTTAATAAGGTTAGTATGCAATTGGCACATCAAAATAAATAATGATGGCAATAAAAAATAACCCATTACATAAAATAGGAAATCCAAACCACATATATAAATAAATAGTTGAATAAATTGAAATTTTAATGAAGTATAGGAATTACATAATTATGATATATATCCCAGAAAAAAGTACTTATTAATTGTGATGGGGAGGTATAACTTCATAGTGGAGAAATCTAGTAGACAGTGAGTACTTCAATGAAGTGAGCAAGGTGAACCTCATCAGTAACAAGGCAAATTAAAATATTGAGCCAATGCATAAGATGCAATGAGGGTACAGCAACACATGGAATGACATTCCCCTGACATTCCTGCTTAAGGATCACAATTTTAATCTAATCATGATGAAAAGCAGGCAAATATGACTTGAGAGACATTTTACAAAATAGCTTGTAATCTTCAAAATATCAAGGTTATAAAAATTAAGAAATGCCTGAGGAACTAACCCAGATGGAATAATACTAGAAAAAAGGCAACAATGCACATGGCAATCCTCAGCTGGGAACCTTTGCTCTAAAAGGCATTGCTGAGACATGAATTCAGCCTTGGACCAGATGGTTTTATAACAATTAAATGATTTTGACAGTGTATTTTAGTTTTAGGAAAATGTCCTTGTTCATAAGAAATATATGCTGAAGTGAAGAGGAGAGATGAGGCATCATATCAGCAAATTACTCTCAAGTGGTTCAGAACAGACTTTTATTCTGTAAGCTTCAGGTTGTAAGCTTAAAATAAGAAAAATTGAAAGAAGATGGACAACAAAGATGTTTCCCTCCATTCTTTGGTAAAACTATTACCATTGATTTTGTGGAAATGCAAATGGAAACATAAATACAAAAGTACAAGTCATTTATTATACATATATTTTCAATCTCTTTCTATCCTAGTAAGTCACATCATAAAATAGTCACATTTGGTAAATTGATGTTGCCTTTCTTTGTTCTGTTTTTGCTAAACTCACTTCATGTTCAAGTCAATTTTTAAAATTTTAAATTATTTCATTTATCACTTTTGAAAAAATAGGTATTTTCCATATTTAATTCTTTAGAGGTAATGGCATTCTGAGTACTTATATAAATAAGCACCTAAACATGTGCTTATGTACATGTATGTATATGCATGTACATTTCAGACATATATCCATATATACAAATATATGTATAACATATAAATATAAAAATAAAACATATATTTATATGCATATATTTGTATGTATATGTGATGCATATACATATGTTGGTATATATTTTCCCCAAAAGAATTACATTGGATATATTTTTCTAAAACTTGCTATTTTTACACTCCAGGTAATTACATTCATGTTTCCCACACCATTACACCATTTTGTCCAAATGTTTAATACTTTGTTATACATATATAACCAGTATACCTGAGTTCATTATTGGATTTGTTATAAATTTTAATGTAACTGATACACTGCAATAATATCTTATTATATACATATTTAGTATATACTAACACACATATATACATATTATTACGAACTTGTGGATACACCTTGTAGAATAAATTCTATGATGTTAAATTTCTGCATCAAGAACTCACAGAGTTATTGCCAAACTGACAGTCAAGAAGTTGTACTGATGTGCATTCATACCAACAGTGAAAAAGACCAGTTTTCTCAAATCCTTACCAAATATTGATTCTAGCTAGTATGAGTATTCTAAATATTTGCCAAATTAATAGTTGAGAAATATTACACATTATAGTAGTTTTTATTTATTTAATTATGGTAAGGCTGGACCTCAGAAGATTTCATTTTTTGTATAGTTTTGGGATCATCATTAACTATTGATTCTAAAAGTTTGAAAAAATGTCTATTTAGCTGTTTACCATTAGCCTGGCATACTTTTTAATGACACATTTCCTTGTAACTTTCTCAGCTGTCTTGACCATTGGAGAATATTATTGTCAATGAAATTAAAATATTAGTGAAAGGAGATCAGACTATTATCTCTTTATTTAAAATATAACACCCCTGATATATGCATGGAACAGTCACACATGTCTACTAAGAGCTTAGTCTAGGTCAGGTATGGACTGGACACTGGGAATATAGCTGTTACCAAAACAAGGCAAAAGTCTTGCACTCTCAGAAATTACATTTTACTAAAGAAAATGTGAATTTCATGTCTCAAAATTAAGTAATAAGGTATTATGAAGTCTATAAATACAATCTTCATAAAAGATAAAGATTTATTCAGGATTCTGAATCTGAAAGTCTGTAGGCATCAGAATTCTTTCTGTTGGAAGGAGCTTAGGTGAACAGTTAAGGTTATTTCAATGTGATTCAAACTATTTCCAAAGAGACATATTTTCTTTAAATGTGATATTATTTATAGCCTAGAATTGCCCCATTAGAACCCACTGACTATTCCACTTTATAGTGTCATTTCTTAAACTTCTAACCAGACTTTGTGCTGATTTTGATTTTACCATTTCTAGGAAGAAAATCATGAAGTTGTACTTTCAACTGCTAGGAAGACACATTCCTGTTTTCTCTATATGTCAGTTTTGCAAAGATACTAAATAATCACTATATAATAATAAAATAGTAATGTGAATTAATACTGAATGTAGTTTTTCTAATTTTTTTAGAAGTAACATTTTTCTGATGCTGATTATATAATTTTCCTACAGAACAATTATTTTTATTATAGCATAGTCTTACTTTACCACATCCAGTTATTCTTTACAAATTGATTTTTCTAAGATGGCATAAATTCAATAAAGAAAATGCCACTGAATTTGATAATTTTTCATTCCTTGCTGATGACTATAACTAATGTAATGGTTTATAACTAATGTTTATTGTCCAAATGTAATATTATAGTAGAGTCCATTCAATAACATTTGGTCATACCAATATTTTTCCTCCCAAGAAATAGAATACAAAAGATTAAACAATTTTTTTACTTAGAAAATGACTTGAAATTTGGAGATATTTTCAACTTCAGAAACTCTTGTTGATGATGAGAACTATAATAATCACAATAAATGAAATTTAAAGATTTGAAGTTTGAAGATAACTTAATTAAATGGGAAGGTTACCCATACAGTCAAAAAATTTTGATATTAAATATTTGTTCAAAATTCATAGTTCATTTTATGATTTTCAAAAAATTACTGGAATTAGATGCAATAAACTATGAATTAAAAATATCAAAGGATAGTGGAGATAGATGCTTCACTATTCTTATAAAGATGTTGTTGTATTTTTTCAAATTTTTGTCTTACCTAAAACCGATAGTAAATATTTCTTGAATGCTTATCCTAGACACTTTTCTATGCATTTGAGAGGCATTACATAATTTCAAATTATCCATAATACTACTTTTAAGTTGTACAAAATAATGGTTTGATTTACATTTATTGAGAATGATTACCAAAATATGTTTAGTTAACATTCATCATCTCATATAGATACAACAACAATGACAACAACAACAACAAAGCCAAATAGTCCTGGCTGTTGTGGCTCAGTGGGTTGGGTGCCGGCTTGCTAACCAAAAGGTCACTGATTCGATTCCCGGTCAGGGTGTACACTTGGGTTGTAGGCCAGGTCCCTGGTTGGAGAAGCAACAGAGCAGTGTTTCTCTCTCACAATGATGTTTATCTCCCTCTTTTTCCCTCTCTTTAAAAAAATAAATAAATAAAATCTTTAAAAAAAGAAAAACAATTTTCTTGTGATAAGAATTCTTAGATCTACTCTCTCAAGAAGTTTCCATATGTCATATAGCAGTTTTAACTAGATATTCCATATTAGTGAAATTATATACTATTTGTCTTTCTCTGTCTGACTTATTTCACTTAGAGTAGTGTCTTCAAGGTCAATTCATGTTGTCACAAAGAGTGGGATATCCTCATTTTTTATGGCTCAGTACTATTTAATATACAGTGCAACATCTTCATTCATTATTTCTCACTAAAACTGAAAAATAAATTAAAATAAAAGTAAAATTAATTATATTACTTAAATAATAAATTATATAGTACCCTAAATATAACCTATTGCTTAAAAATAACTCAATGAAGTATTATTTCTCTATAAGTAGGAAATTGTAATGATGTTTACCCACATAGTTTTTCTTCTGAGTTCATCCAATCTCTCAAGACAGTGCCACTGGCACTACCAACAGCCTGTCTCAATCTAAAATGCAAAATGCATGTTGCAGTAAATAGATTTGCACATAGTACATCATACCGACTTTACTGGTAGTTTGCCTTTTATGGAGCATGCTATAATAGTAACATCCACAAGTGTATAAAACTTTTATTTATTTTCCTCTGCTGATTGATAAGCCTTCAGTGCCAAGGACACAGTCTGAATAAGCTGCAAGAAAAACGAATGGGCAGTTATTCTTATCAACATAGAGAAGCAACACAAAAACAATCACTAGCAAAAAGTGGTGGCTATTTAGAAATATATATGCGATATAACGTTATATAAAACATTAACATTTTATTGTTTAGTCAAATGTTAATATTTGTTATTGTAGACTCACAAAAAGAATTGACTTTTAAGAAAAATAAAATTTCATAACTCACAAAAGCTTCTACATTTGGATTGGGATGGTTAAAGCAAATTATGGTTAAAAATTGTTTAAAAGTCAAAATTAAGCAGTAATGAGTAAGAGTCAGTCTGCCAAATAGAGAATGAAATGGATTATCTTACTGAGTCTTTTAGAAGTTTGACAAAGAAGCAGGAAGTTTTGCTGAGAAGAGCAAATTTCAAGATGTTTTAATCCATCCACTTTACTGACCCTCTGAATAATTTGGATCTAAATATTGATAATCATTTTTCACTAATAAAATACAGTGGGTAATTATTATGATAGAATAATCTTCTTTAAATATGTCTACAATGTCATTCCTGGACTCTGTGAAGATGTTACCTTACATGACAAAAAAAAGTATGGGTATGATTAAATTGAAGTTATTTAAATAAGGAGATTATCCTAGGTTGGCTTACAGGGCACAATATAATCATAAGAACCCTTAAAAGTATGACAAGGAGGTAGAGAATCAGAGAAATGACCACAAGAGAACTACTTAGCTTGATATCTTTGAAGATAAGGGAAGGAGAGCAGAAGCCAAAGAAAGCAGGTGGCCTTTAGAAGATGCAACGTGCAAGGGAATGAGGTTTTTCCTCAAGTCTTCAGGGATGAATGCGATCTGTTAATGCCTTGATGTTAGCGGAGAGAAATCACCATTGCACTTCTGATCTAAAGAACTGTAAGATAATACATTTGTGCCTTAATAAGTCCCCAGATGTTTGCTTATTTGTTATAGCAATAATAGAAAGTTTAGCATGCTATAACCAAATCTATGCAAGTTATGTGTTAGAATAACTCAAGAAAACTTTTAGTTCCTGGGAAATGTGAGCTTTTATCTATATCCTTTGACAGTTATCATAAGCATGGTATATTAATCAATACACTACAGTAACAAGTGACCCCAATGTCCCAGTAGCATCCACAGAAAGTTCTATATACCAGGTGGCAGTTCTGGATCTTCTTATTCAGGAAATAAGGGAAAGGGTAGCTCTCTATATGGGGCATGTCCATCCCTATGGCAGAAATGAAGAGCAAGGGATGTAGTAGAAATTTAAGATGCCAATTAGCACTTCTCATGTTTTGTTCTTGTTGTTTGTGAGAAAACATAGCATAATCCGCTTTTGTTGTAATAATAAAACTTGAAACTCATATGTAGTACAGGGGTGGGGGTTGGGGGACAGCAGTAATTCCTGTCACCAAATCACTACATGAGGCAGCAAAGGAGAAGGGGGAAGGTGTTCATAAATTCAACTCAAATTCAGTTGACCAAATTATTTCAAGTGTCCTAGCCCAAAATTAATCAGGCAAGTACTTACTTTCTTCCCACTGGAGGGGGAAAGTCACATGACAGTAGTCACGGAAATACATAATTCTCACTGAGGAAGGGTAAGTAAAATTGTTAACAAAAATTTTAAAATCCACCCTTTACAGCTTCTTTGTTGTAACTTTACAAATTACCCTTATAATAAAAATATCCCATTCAAAATGCAGGTTACATAGAGTATTTGAATTTCAATTAAAAATAAAAGAAAATGGTTATGTGTCATCACTACACAACATACAAATACACGCAAATACATATGTGTGCATATATTCATATGTATATGTAAGTATATGTTTCTAAAATAATATTTTCTGGTCTAATGATGTGTTGATTATAATCCTTTTATACTTTATTTTCTGTAAAATGGCTTTTAGATATAGAGGCTTGATCTGGTATAAGTTCAATAATTTGTCAAGGACATTTATAAATGGTTGTGTGCATGTGGGGGCACAGAACATCCTGTTGTAATTTTAAAAGCCATTAAGAATTATTACCTATATTTATTATTTTATTAGGAGCTTACAAAGCCTAATTATTGCTTTATAGGTATTTAGTGGAAAATCAAATTTTATTAGGAGAAAATTAATCTCATCAAGTACATTATTCTTAGATGTAACAAGACTCATGTACTTTATTTTTCACTTTATTTACAAAGTTTAGAGTAATAAATTTATTCCCTAACATCTTCCAAAGGTCACTATTTTAAAATATCTATTATCTGAAGACTTTTTATCCACTTTATGTTTTACCTTCAAAATATTTGTGTAGAGTGCTAAAATTGTGACATTGTGTTTAATGAGAAACACTTCTAATTTACCTTTTGAATCTGTTTGACATAATTTCAACAGTTTTTGACAGCTTATATACATAAAATATGCCAGGTCTGTCTGAGAAAAGTCCAGCCACGGTTAATATAATAAGAACAGTTGGTGTGACATCCATGTAACCTGACAGCCAGGGATAGTGGACTGGAATGTGCACACATGAACAATGACAACTTCACTGTACTAGTCAGTGGGGTTGAGTGATCCTGTGTACTGTGTGGCCATTGCATCCCAAATGACTGAGCAAGTGGAGCAATGAATCTGCATCCAACTTTGCATTAAGCTTGAACATTCCTCTGTGGAACCTATTCAGATGATTCAGAAGGCCTTAGCTATGGGCAACTGGTGATTGGCAGCTTCTTCACAACAACATGCCCACTCATGCATCATGTCTCATGCAGAGGTTTTTGATGAAACATCAAATCACCCAGGTGACTCACTCCCACTACAGCCCAGATTTGGTGCCCTGCAGCTTCTGGCTTTTCCCAAAACTAAAATCACCTTTGAAAGGGAAGAGATTTCAGACCATAAGTGAGATTCAGGAAAATATGACAGGGCAGCTGATGGCAATTGGGAGAACTGTGTGAGGTCCCAAGGTGCTTCCTTTGAAGTGGACTGAGGCATCATTGTCTTATGTACAATGTTTCTTATATCTTGTATCTTCTTCAATACATATCTCTATTTTTCACATTATATGCCCAGACACCTTCTGGACAGACATCATGTGTATACTTTTAGAATAACTATACCAGTAAATTATAAACAATAGTTATAGTTATAATTGTTTTTTCTTCAGATTTTTTGTTTGTTTTAACAAAGGTATTTCCTTTTAGTAACAGTATCATCAGAAGGAGCTGTCTTTCTGAATGGAGAGACAATACCATTCTAATTGAATGGAGTGATTAATAATGACTCTATCTGTACTGGTCAGCAATCCTGGGAGTAGCTCCCAGCTTCTACCAAGAAGAATTATTAGATACTCTAATCACAGTGAGATCTGATGTCAAATCTCACTGAGATTTGCTTTCTGCAAAGCTCTGTGTGCGAGGTCCTAGAAAATGAACTCAGACATATAGCTATGGGAAAACTTCTTAACCTTAGAAGAATAAGGTTAAATTGTGGAAGGTCATCATTAAAGAGGCTTTTATTTTTCCCTAATGACCCAAGTGCCACAGATAAGAATGATATTCCTCTGCTCTTTCTGGTTCATTTAAACCTCTCCAAAAGGTATGTCCTAGTCCCTGTGGTGCAATAGTTTAGGAATGAAGGAAGAGGAGTAAGAGAGTGATACTTGTATGGGAGCTAAGGGGGCAATGCTATATAATTATATGTAGAAGAAAATATCTGTTAAAATTCATACAATGTTACCTGAAAGCTAGTTACATCTATGAACCTGATAGAATGCAGAACTGAGAGCAAAATTGCCTCTAGTCACCACTCTAGTCATTTCTAATATGGAAAAAAGGTTACTTTGCTTGGAAAATTATGGAATATGTTACTGTAATACTAATACAGATATAGTGGGGAAAATATGACGTTAATCATTTTTCATGGCAACCTGATAGTAAATAGTTTCAAGCTATTTTATTTAAAAACTTTATTATATATACTATGATGCCATGATGAAAACTATTTTGGAAAGCTGAGATAGTCCTGAATTTATATAATACTTATGGAAACTACTTAAAGTGAATTTGACTTTAAGATTATACAATGAAATACCTTTTAAGCATACATTAATGTTCAATAATTATGAACAAGAGAGAATAAACAGTTATGAAGAGATATAAGTAATAATTAAAATGTCTCATAGAGGAAATTCCTGCTCACCTTTGGAAAAAAATGTTGGTAATTATTAGTCTTTTTAGTTTTATGCTATTATTTTCTGCCATTACAAGAAGAATGTTCTCAGATGGAAAAAAGGAATGAAAGTAATTCAGCATAATCTCACTGACAATATCAGAAATTATCCTAAGGATTATTAGCCTTAAATTATTTTCTAGAAGAAGGGTCCTTTTTTATGGGAGGCTCTTAACATGGAATTTCTGATTCAGAATTGTGGAGAGTATATAAGCCCAGAATTTATAGTTTATTAGGCTTAACTCCTTGTAAAATGTCACATGTGTCCAAGTAAAATGGAGATACTCCTAAAATAATCATTCTTCACTAGGTGAGGTGAAGTTATGTGCATGTACCTGATTAGAAATAGTGTCTATTTGGGGTAAGACATTTTTCTGTGAGGATGAAAACCCTGAAACCAGCTTGGAATACCTCACATCACATTCTGTTTTCTGTGACCCTGTCTGGTGCTTACACCTGGAAAAAAAATGGTGAAGTGTCAATAATGGGTAAGATCTTGGATCCCATCAATTTGACCTGACAATCAGTCAGGTTAAATTGTGACCCCCCCGGCCCCCAGTTCACATACTGAAGCCCTTACCCCAAGTATGGTGCCAGCAGATTGGGTTCCTGGTGAGGGCCTTCCTCCTGGCTTGCAGATACCTACCATTGCACTGTGTGAACTTTATGTCTTAGCGGGAGAGAGGAGTGAGAGAGAGTGAGCTCTGGTATCTCTTTCTCATAGTGTAAGAGCACTGATCCCATAGTGAGGACCCCACCTGCAGTGCCTAACTTAAACTTAATTGTCTCTCACAAGGCCCATCTCCAAACGCCACATACTACCACATCCCTTATTTACATAAGGAATGGGGGGCATGATTCAGTGCATAGCATAGAATGTTACTCCTCAGTATTTGAGTCCAAACCCCGGTTGCTTTGTAACACTTTCTAGTTTCTAGAAGTTAGTTGGGTGCCCTTAGCTCAACTTCTCCATCTCCCAATTGTATCATTTGCTTCATTTAATATTGACTCCAGAGAAAAATGGATCAAATATTGGGTTCATATATAGCTTTCTTATGTTTCTTTTTTACTAAAAATTCTCTAAGTATCGGATTTCTTTTGACTCACAAGACTGGTGAGGAGAATGGTGGGGGAGAACTTCAGTTTCATAGAATAGAATCAATTTTATAGAGTATAATCAGGTTAGACTACAGCATAACATCTGCAAGGTACTATTTTATTTTGCTCTCACGTGTCATGTCATTATTTCACTTTTAACAATGTTTACCACAATTCTGTGAGGCGGGACAATTATCCCCATATTGCAGATGGTGAGACTGTGACTTAAAACTTTTAAATAATTTTCCCAAAGTTGCATACAAATTTAGCACTGCCAGACTCCCCTACTAGAAAGAGCTTCACATTGAATTAAAACGTAAAGATCCTATGAATTATGACATAAAATCAATACACTGTGCTGAGCCTTAACTTAATATCATAGTTTATAAAGGTTTTCCTAATTTCAACCATAACTTTGAAAGCCACAGCAACAAAAAAAGAAATATTTAAATTCATATGTTACAAATATGCCTCTCAAATTTCAAGCTTAATATTTGTTCTTTATCTTAGCAATACCAACAATTAAAATTCTGAGTTTACATAATATTACCTTCAGATTTCCTCATCATGTGCTATTTTCAGTACTAATAATGAAAACTGAAGACCTTCAAAAAAATCAAAATCCTGAAATCTTAGTCTTATTAACACCTAATTTATTTTTTATCTCCATTTCTTTTGATTCTTCTGAAATATTTTCCTTCTTGATCTCACTTCCCTTACTTCTTTTTCAATTAACTTTAAAAAATTCTCCTGGCATCAATTAAAATCCTCTTTAATCTCATACTGACTATGACAGGAAGCGAAAGTGCTTTATAAACTAATTAAATGATTAACGAGACATGCCTGAAAGAATGTTTGTTGCTCAAAAGCAAAATACAGCTAGAAGCAAACCTTAGGCATGAATTAATCAGCAATGATATATGATTAGGATAAATAGCCATTTATTTTCTTTGAAAAATTTTTACTCTACTTAATATGCCTGAAATAGTATATTCTACTTAGAAAATTTTTCAAGTTTTAAAATATTAAAACTTCTAACATTGGTAAATAGAGTTTTGTAAATTCAAAGAGAAGCAGAAAATTTTGGCTGTGATTTTCAGTGTACATAGGAATTAAATGTTTCCCTAGGAAAATATAAATCTCCATTTTCTATTTGTTTGTTACCCAATAGAATACTACTTTAGAGTAGGTGTCAGGTGCATATTTGTACTTTCTTCAGTCCTTTTGGGATAGATTTTCTCATTTGTCTTAAGAAACTTAATGGTAGCTGTTCTTAAGTGCTAGAGAATCGATATTTACTGTTTGTATGTACTATGCAAAGCTCAGGCAAAATGTTATCTCAGAAATGTCAGATGGTGATAGTATGATAGCATCATGAGTAAATTACTAAAAGATAAAATGTTAAGTGTAAATTAAAATTAAATTAATGGCTAGGAATGATTAAATCATGTTCAATGGCTATTGGTCTAATATAGGTGCACAGTCCTTGATACCATTCTATAGAAAAGATAAATGTTTGTCCTCTCTTCCCCAAAAAATTCATTTCCTTTTTATAATCCCATATATTACAGAACTCATCAAATACTTTTTTCATTTTTCTGAAAAAAATATGTATTATTCAACTTGGAATTTCCTACAATGCTATGTTTTCACTTCTTAAAAAATGAATATTTTATATTTTCATGCTATAATAGCTGTTTCATATATAATCTTTTTAAGAAAACAAAAAAGAATAAATAAAGACTGGCACTTGCTTTCTCCTAATGAATACCTTCTATAGTAATAAATGCAAATAAAATTTCTGAAGACTTGGTTTTTCTAAGCATGTTTAAGATTAAAACTTTATTACATAACAGATGTTAAATAAAATGCATTTTATCAATCATAGAGCTCCCACCATCATTAATCAATTAATGCTTTCTTAAAAGCATGTAATTTTGACTCCTTAGAAGCTTTTATTTCTAATGCTTAATTAATGTATCATGTGAGGAAGCAAAGGAAAGTAGAATCACTTGTCTCCACATTCAGATATGGTGATTATTAAAAATTCTTTACCTTTACTCATGTTTATCATGAATCAAGATAAATTTTGAAAGTTAAGATAAATTTTCAAATTAAAAATCATGACTTTTTAAAATTCAAATACAAAGTTAAAAAGGAAATAGCCTCAGGATCAACAAATTAAGATCTAAGAACACGGGCAAAATGAGATTCACTTCAAACGTATTTCAAGCATTTGTTATCAATTCATTTTAGGCATTTTAGATAAATACAAATAAATTAAGAGTGACACTAATGGAGAATGAAATTATTTAACTGTGCAATAGGCATGTGATTTAATAGGAATAACAACAAAATAACATTTTGGGTTTTTGTTTCGTATTATGATTTCTCACCATGAACAGAAAATCTACTTAAAGAATAAGGAGCGGTAATGTATAACACTGAAAGATTTTTATTTGTGGTACGTTTACCTAACTCTTGTACATTTAGCTGAATAAAATATAGTTTATTAATGAAATTATTTCATAAGTTATAATCTGTAAATTAGGTAACATGTTTTCATGATTAATAACAAAATGAACCATTAGGATATATGAGCAGAAAACTTCAAAGAATGATCAAAAGTGATATTGTTTATGCTTAATGTATAGAAAGACAAGAAAAGATAGGCAATATAGATATTTTTAAGTACAAGAGATGAGTTATAAATGTATGTTAGTAGATTTTATGTCTTAAATTTTAGAAAATCAAAATAAACTACATAAAAAAATAGTGGAATGAAATGTGATGGCCCATGTGCTGTGTTGAATAGCCCCCTCTCCTCAAATAATTCACAGTCACCTCGACCCTGTGAATGTGACCTTATTTTGAAATAGTCTTTGCAGATGTAATTAGTTAGGATGAGGTTATACTTGATTAAGTTGGGCTCTAAATTCAATATAACTGGTGTCTTTATAATAAAATGAGAGAAGACAGCCACGTAGACACATGCAGGAAGAATGCCATGTGTAGACAGAGGCAGACATTGATGTGATACCTCTATAAGCCAAAGAATACCAAGGGCTGCCAGCAGCCCCAAGAAGCCAGGAGAGAGGCATAAAAAGGATTTTCTCATTGAGCACCTAGAAGGAAAAGGCCCTCTCAACACCGTGGTTTCAGATCTCTTTATTTTCCAGAACAATGATATAATAAATTTTGGTTGTTTTAAGCCACCAGTTTATGGTCATTTTCTATGGCACACCTAAGAAACCAATATAACCCATATACATGGAATAAGCAGATTTTAGTTGCATCAGGCTCGGATGGAACAAGGACCACAGAAATATGCTCTGCCTTCATCTGTGTCAGTTTCATTTTCAAGAAAATGGTGACTACAACCTCTCAGCTAACATCAGCCTTATAGCCAATAACCCAAGGAAAATACCCTTCTTAACAACACCAGATAAAAAACATGTTTTTATACCAGATGACAACATGGTATAAGGAGTATTTGCCACAGTTCAAATGGGCCTAAAATACAGGGTTAGCCTGCTAGAGTGTGGTTGGTAGGGTAATTATACAAGTGTAATAATTTATAGTTTTAATTTGAACATTTCACCTAAAATGTCATATGGTAAGCTTGAGTATGATATTGTTATGTTACAGAATTATATGCTTATGATTAGTAGTAAAAGATTTTATATTAAAAAGCATTGTTATTTTGGCCAGCCTCTGTAGTTAAGGTGGCCAAAAGATTAAGAATTCTGACTGGGAAGGCCTGAGGCATATATTAATTCTGGAGCCTGGGGCTGCACTGGAGTTGGAGAGGCGATCACCCTTAGAGAAGTCAGGTAAAATAAAAACCCCTTTCATTCATACTGTAAAAACATTGGACACTCTGATATTGTAATGGAAATTTTATAATGAAATAAAATTATTGCAGCAGTAATTATATATATTCATTTGAACACTTGAAAAAGCTACAGAGCATTATTATTTCCTATTAAGCAAACTTTAAATGCCCTTGTGATAAGAGGATTAATTTCAGTTCCTATAGAGAACTAGGGAAATGTTCAGTTAAAAATAAATCAGGTGAAAAGAATGCTGAAAACTTATTCCACTTTTCCCATCTGATATATTTATTTATAGAGAAATCTTCAGTATATTGTACAAAACACTTTTTCTAACCCATCTATTAAAAAATGCTTCCACCACTGCTTAAATCAAGGATTACAAATTTAAACAATCACAAAAAGGGAAGTGAATGTAATATATTTAAAATGTGCTTTAATTATTAGGGATGGGAACACACATATATACATATATATACATATTCAGTGCATAAAAATGTGGGCAGCAGTTCTGGTTTTTAAAGAAAACATGTACAAAATTTTTACTGGAAAATTCATATTTTTTTCTTTTTTTTAAGTATTTTTATTGATTATGCTATTATAGTTATCCCAATTTTCCCCCCTTTATCCCCCTTCACCATGCCCCCCAACCCTCCAGCATTTCCCCTCCCTTAGGTCATGGCCATGGGTTGTACATATAAGTTCTTTGAGTTCTCTGTTTCCTATACCATTTTTATCTTTCCCCGTCTATTTTATGCCTACTAATTATGCTGCTTCTTCCCTGCACTTTTTCCCCATTCCTCCCTTCCCTCTCCCCACTGAACTTGTCTGTGTGATGTCCATTTCTCTGATTCTGTTACTGTTCTGGTTGTTGCTGAGTTTTTGTTTTCATTGTTTTTCTTTTCTTTTAGGTTCATTTGTTAACAGTTAGGAGTTTGTTGTCATTTTATTGTTCATATTTTTATCTCCTGTTTCTTAGATAAGTCCCTATAACATTTCATGTAATAATGGCTTGGTGATGATGAACCCCTTTAGCTGTACCTTATCTGGGAAGCACTTTACCTGTCCTTCCATTCTAAATAATAGCTTTGCTATATAAAGTAATCTAGGTTATAGGTCCTTGCTTTTCATCATTCTGAATACTTCTTTCCAGCCCCTTCTTGCCTGCAAGATTTCTATTGAGAAATCAGCTTATAGTCTAATGGGAACTCCTTTGTAGGTCACTCTCTCCTTTCCTCTTGCTGCTTTTAGGATTCTCTCATTTTTAAACATTTAGAGATAACTCTAATATATAATTCTTTTAGAGATTACAAACCTTTTCTGCATAATTTTACAAATCTTCTTCTATATGTTTATATATCTTATTTTAATGGGTAACTATATGTTTAAACTACAATCTAGTGAAACACAAATGTGTATTTGTATAATACAAATAAATGGCAAACATTAATTTAGTGAAAGATTAATTTTTGTATAAATGTATATAATAATTGGGATAAATGAGTAATCAATAATTTTGTTTTTTCACCAGGTAAAATCTGTGATCACTTTTGCTTAGTGAAAGAAAAATTTTTGAGCTGGAATCTCAAAAGGTAGGTCAATAATAAATGTAAAATGGCATTATTGAGGACATACCAGCATCTAAAATGGGCATAGAGACTGTGTAAGAATTTAAATAAACCTGCCTGGGAAAAAAGGGACTAGTGGGTTTGAAAACCAAAACAAAATAGGCATGATTAGTGTCTTTAAAAAGGGGTATTACTCTTGGTTCCATTCCCAAGAATGTTTAGAACTCTGTTGTGTGCATTAAGAAAGGAAAGGGGGTGAATGTTAGGTTAAAATTATGTATGACAAATAAAACATAAGGAAGAAATTAAACTCTAGAAATAAAACTGTTGTGAAGTGATAAAGCATGTTTTTCCGGATCCACACTCAGTCCTGTAGACAGGAGTGAGTTCCAGACACTGCCGTTCAGATGGCACCGAAACATTTTCATACAAACTAGTTTCATATCCAGGGTTTATAATTTACTTGACAGGTACAATTTATGTTAAATGAACTCAAAAATTTCACTAATCCACTAGCAGTGTTACGTTAATGTCGCTTTAAGCCTTACTGGACTTTTAAACAGAACTAATTTGTCAGCCTAAAATCCTTACAACTGAGTCGAGCTTACTTAGTCAAAAGAAACTTTGGAAATAACTATTAAAATTATCAGTATTATACACTGTAAAAATTTTCCTGTGGTTAAATATTAGAATCTCTTATCAGATTATGTTGTTATAATATTTAAAACCCATACTTAGAAAACCCTTGAACCTAAAATGGGAAATGAATTCAACTCTTCTCCACCTTACTTCTGGTTCCTAAGATTCCCAACATTTTCCTTACTATCTCTTCCAAATTTTGTTATTGAAACACAGGCAAATTTATTCTCAGTATGAAGTATTCCTCACTGGGATGTTCTGCTAAAATAAAGAAGCACATTCATATGCATTAATAACTAAATAAAGTATTTTACTGTATAAGAGAAGAAAAGCTCTGCTTATGATTATACCTGAGTAATTTCTCTAGTAAAACAGAGAAAAGGCTCAATTTCATAACATAGCAAACTGTATGATACTAAGGTGGGAAATTGTTTATAGAAATAGTCAATGAAAAAATTATTGCTATCGGGAAATATTTTTCTTTCCCTTTAAATTCAATTCTTTCTTGATTCAAATATTTACAAAATGGTGAGGACAAATGTATGAAATATGAAAAAATACATTAGGTATTCTTATTTCTCTAAGGCTTTAAAGCCCCTGGGAAAGGACTATAGCTAAAAAAAGGGTATTAATAATATATTCATATTTGCTTCTTTAGAGTTTTTTTCCAACAAATTTTCCTTTCCTGGTAGGCTGTAATTGCTCATAACATTAAAATTTCTCATTTCTTGAACTAAATAAAGACGATGAAAAGGCATGACCTTCATAGCTAAGAAAACAGTATTGACATTAAATAGGATAACAATGAATTAAAGATTATAATGGAGAATGTTAAAAGTGTATAAAGAATAGAAAATGATCAATATTTGAAGAGAACAATTGATATTGCAAAATATTACAATTCTTATATATATTTTATGCTTGTCAATTGTTTCATATTTATAATTTAAGCAGACAGCATAAGGATGCAGGAAGTTATGCTCAGATGACAGGGCACTCTCAGGTATTTGTCATTCTGAGTTATTTTTCAACAAGAAAATAACATTTTAGATTTAGTTATATTTCAAATTGATATTTATATGCTCAGTGAATTCTGAACTAAAATTATATTGTTGATATAGTCTCTTCATTAGATTAAGTATATTTTTTATTTATTTTTATAAGTTTTATTTTAATCATTGTTCAAGTACAGTTTTCTCCCTTTTACTCCCATTCCAGCCCACCCACCCAACCCTCCCCACTCCTCTCCCATTACGACCCTCCCCCTAGCATTCGTCCATGTGTCCTTTAAATTTGTTCCTGTAAACCCTTCCCATTCTCCCCTGAAATTCCCTCTTCTCTCCCCTCTGGTCACTGTCAGCCTGTCCCCTATTTCAGTGACTTTGGTTACATTTTGCTTGTTTCTTTGTTTTGTTGTTTAGGTTCCTGTTAAAGGTGAGATCATATGGTATTTGTCTTTCACTACCTGGCTTGTTTCACTTAGCATAATGCTTTCCAGCTCTATCCATGCTGTTGCAAAGGGTAGGAACTCCTTCTTTCTTTCTGCTGCATAGAATTCCATTGTGTAAATGTACCATAGTTTTTTGATCCGTTCATTTACTGATGGGCATCTAGGTTGCTTCCAGCACCTAGATATTGTAAATTGTACTGCTATGAACATCGGGGTGCGAAGGTTCTTTTGTATTGGTGTTTTGGTGTTCTTAGGATATAGTCCAGCAGTGGAATTGCAGAGTCAAAAGGCAGATCCATTTTTAGTTTTCTGAGGAAGTTCCAAACTGCTTTCCATAGTGGTTGTACCAGTCTGCAGTCCCACCAACAGTGCACTAGGGTCCCCTTTTCTCCACAACCTCTCCAACACTTGTTGTTTGTTGCTTTGTTTATGATGGTCATTCTGACTGGCGTGAAGTGGTATCTCATTGTGGTTTTAATTTGCATCTCTCTGATAGCTAGCGATATTGAACATCTTTTCATGTGTCTCTGGATTCTCTATATGTCCTCCTCGGAGAAGTGTCTGTTCAAGTCTTTTGCCATTTTTTAATTGGGTTGCTTGTCTTCTTAGAGTGGAGTCATGTAAGTTCTTTATATATTTTGGAGATTAAACCCTTGTCTGAAGTATCATTGGCAAATATGTTTTCCCATACAGTTGGTTCTCTTTTTATTTTGATACTGTTTTCTTTAGCTGTGCAAAAGCTTTTTATTTTGATGAGGTCCCATTTGCTTATTCTTTCCTTTATGTCCCTTACTCTAGGGGACATGTCACTAAAAAAATTTCTGCGTGAAATATCTGAGATTTTCCTACCTACATTCTCCTCTAGGACCTTAACGGTGTCACAGTTTATATTTAAGTCTTTTATCCACCTTGAATTTATTTTTGTATAAGGTGTAAGTTGGTGCTCAAGTTTCATTTTTTTGCATGTAGCTGTCCAGTTTTCCCAACACCATTTGTTGAAGAGACTATTTTTATTCCATTTTATGTTGCTGCTTCCTTTGTCAAATATTAATTTGATAGAGACTTGGGTTTATTTCTGGGCTCTCTGTTCTGTTCCATTGGTCTATGTGCCTGTTTTTATGCCAGTACCAGGCTGTTTTGATTACAGATTAAGTATATTTTAAATATATGGAATTCTTTTTCAAGATTTTATTTTATTTTATTTTTAAGAATATTTTATTGACTATGTTATTACAGTTGTCCCACTCTTTTTTCTCCCTTTTATCCCTATTCCCTTTAGCATTCTACCCCCTTAGTTCATGTCATGGGTCATACATATAAGTTCTTTGGCTTCTCCATTTCCTATACTATTCTTAACCTCTCCCTGTCTATTTTGCACCTACTAACTATGCTTCTTATTTCCTGTACCTTTTCAAGATTTTAAATGGATCAGATAACACAGAAAAATTGTATGAGGCACAATAGCAATATTAGTGACATTTAAACATTGGCAATAGGTTAGTACTAACATACATCTTCTGGGGGTCCCCTATATTAGATCCCTCTTCAGGATCATTCCTTATGTTTCTGTATATTCTTAATGAAAGCTGAATGTGGATATGAAGTGTTCATGACCCTTTCCAATAACAAATCTATAGCCTAAACATATTATTTTTGTTAATTTGGATACTTACAGATTTATTTGAAGTATTTGGTATCAGCCAACCAATCCATTAATTTCTTAACACACATTTAAACAGGTATTTAAGTTCTAGTAATAAATTGAGTCCTAATATAATAATTATAACATGGTAATTATGTCTTCTTTAGCAGAAAGAATTGCCTAAGTTAAAGAACCTATTTTATTAAGGGAAATTAATTTGATTTAATATTGTAAATATATGAAGTTAATTCCTAGTGTTTATGCAGAAAGTCTTGTCATAAGTATCATTTAATGTTTGCCAGTAATATTAGCCCATGTCTTAGTATTCAACTTGGAACTGCTCAGGTAAAAATATACTGAATCAAAGTCACTTTGATATGAACTCAGGTAATAGCAACAAAATATTTATTGATGTCAGTAAATGCTCCACAATGGTTAACAAAAAGTTCCTAAAATAAAAATGGCTCATATTTTAATTTTTGTCACTCTGCTTATCCCAGTGATATGCAGTTTTTATGTTGAAGGATATTCTTGGGAAGCTGGGAGAATAAACTGTCCCTAAAGTATCTTCTGAAGACTTGAAAGTCTCTACTGTTTTTAAAGACAAAAAATGCTTTGGAGAAATATTGAAGGAATAAATAAAGCAATGTAAGGACAACTTCATGAAATGATTTCCATAGAACTGAAACTTAGTGACTAAACAAGCACTTACTGAGTAATACTGTGTTATTAGGGACTGGTCTTAGTCCTGGAGATACAGGCTTGAAAATGCCATGAAGCCCTGGAATTGTCAAACTTTTACCTACAAAGGGGGTAACACACGGTAAACAATTAGATGAATAAGTTTAAAAGTATATTTAAAGTATGGTTAAGTGCAATTATTAAAAGAAAAATATTAGTGATTTAATTAGTAATGTAACATAAGCAGTGATTAAAGAACAGCTTTACTTCTGTGGTGGCTAAACACTTTTCAGTAGCTTAAACCAACAGACAAGGTGTCAGCCTCAAAAATAAGCAAACAAAAACAAATCAAAGAAAAACAGGGAGAACAGACTTGTGGACAAAGTAAGGAACTATTCAGTTGCTGCTAAGTGGGAAATGACCTGGTGGTTTTGAGAAGACATGTCCCTATGTCAAAGGGAAAAAGTAAACACGTAAGGTTGGAGCCCTGGGCGTGCTCCGCATCATGGGTGCTGTTACAGCCTGGATACTGGACTTGGATTTTTTCTATTATGCTTTCTAATTTTGGGAGAGAGTGAAGAGAGGACTTTAGGCAGGAAAGCAATGTGCTTTCACTCATATATTTCATAAGTCACTCTTGCAGGCGTTCGGAGACTAAATGAATGAGACACAATGGAAACAAGGAGACACATTTCATTACTGCGCCTGTCCAGTGAAAGTAATAATAAAAACAGACAGAAGTGGGTTTGCAATATGGTTAGAGTTGAAATCGACTGGATACTCTGATGCCTGGAATAAGATTTGATATAAAGACAAGGGTTAGAAATGAGTCCTATAGTATTGAGTTTTATTGCTAGATAGAAAGTAATGCTACTTACTGAGATAAAAATGTTTGGGGGAAATGACAGGTTAAGGAACTATTTGAGAAAAATAAAATTGACTTTACACTAGATAATTTTGAGATATCTCAGATTAAGAGGAGGTTCTAAGTAAGCAATTAGATATATAAGACTAGAGTACAAGAGCAAAGCAAAGATTAGAGATAAGTATTTGGAAGTGATAGCATATAGTTGAAATTAAAAGCCCCATGACTGTATGAGATTACCTAGCTAGAAGTAGCTTCCAAATATGACTGAGAAGCAGAAAAATAGCAAACTCCCATATACATTTCTTCAGATTTAACTGTGCGAGCATGGTGTTGGGAGTACATGCTTGATTTAAATAGGAACCAACAGAGACAGAACCAACTTTATAGGGTTGTTGATGTTGTCTACTAAATCTTTTTATATATTATTTATAGTCATTTCAGTATTTGTTTGTTAGCTTCATTACCCAGGTCATGTTTAGGTTTTATTTCTATTGACTCTTTCATCATTTAGCAAATCATCATTTTTTTCCTTGCTTTTCTTGTGTCTTGTAATTTCTGTTTGAATTCTGGAGACTGTACGTACAAGAAAAATTAAATCGAGGCAAGTAATTTTTTAACTGGATGTGGGTGTGCTTCTTTTTCTGTCAGATTCTTAGCCTGGGGAATTGAGTTGTGTGGGGTGTAGGTAATTGTAGTCATGGTTCCCTTCAATATTAGCATCTTCAAATCACTCCGTACAGAGGAATAGCAGACCCCAGATTTAACCCTCACAAGAATCAGTAATTGGACAGCTATCGACGAACCAAAGAGCTTTGGGAGAGCTCAGGCGTCCACTTAAGAAGCTTCAGCAACACATTGGGATAGAAAACCTGAGAATAACCACACAGAAAGATGAGGAAGAACAGCTTCATTTGCCTACACCATCCTTCTCGCCCCCAGGCCAGCACTTCCAACACAAAACCCCCCTGCTCGAAAGAGTTTCTCTTGCTAGGAAAAAGCGAGTGGGATGACCAACCAACTTTCCCAACCTTCTGGGAGACTGTATAAAGGATTCACTTTGGTTTCACCATGTTCAGATGTTGGCAAAGCCAAGATATTTAAGGAAGAACCAGGAAATAGAGCAGAGACCACCAATATCATCAGCATAACAGGAATGACAGTGGTCCCCAGGGCTTGCTCTGCCTAGGATTCCAGCAGCTTTGACTGATGAACTAGCCAACAAACAACACAGCTGCCACAGTCCCATTCAGATGTTACCACTGAACTTTTGGGCCTACAGGTTTTTGCATTCACAGATGCCAGCCACTTTAGTAGGTGCCTGCTCTACTCCCACTCCTCACCCCCACTGGGTCCTGGGATTCACACAAGCAACCGACCCCTGACTCTGTAACTGCACATATGCAAGAGGCCAATCTAGACCCCTGGAGCTGACTCGCACAGCCATTTGAGTGCTCAGGTACCCTTCCAGCTGTGCACCTGCATGCCACCAGTCTGACTGTCATCCTCAGCTTCCACCACCGTGGGTGTGCCTTTCACAAAGGTCTTCACTCACAAAAGTGTACACTAAAAGCCAAGGTCTCCACGGCTGCCCATAGGCCTAGGATCTGGCCCTGTCTCCAGTGACTGGCCTATATTTCTGGACTCACCTACAGCTACTCCCTGCAGTTGTGTACCTGTACTCCACCAGCTTGACTCTTGTCATAGTCTTCATTGTTGTGTGCACACCTGTTGTGAGAACCTGCAGTCATGGTAATGCCTCCCTGCTGCTAATGTGCCTGCAGCTGGTCCTAGCCACTGCTGATGGCTGCTACCCTTGCCACTAGATGTGTGTACAGCCAGCCACTACAAATACACGGGCACATGCAGCCAACCCTGGCAGCTGAGTGCATTTATACCACCAACTCTGGCCACCACCACTGCCTGCCTTGGTCTCTAGACATTTGACCCTGAAGTATTTCTGAGGACTCTTACAGTCTTTGCAGCCACCACAGTCCCCCTGAAGCACTTGTGAAGGATCATGCCATTGTGGATTCCAGGAGCCTGAGCAGATGAGACATCATGTATGCCTTGTATGAACCCATAGCTGCCACACACCTTACACACACCTCTGGTACCTTGAATTACTAGATCCAGGATCACAGCATGCCTCAGTGTGCTCCTACCTACTGGTGAAGGTCTTCACTTGCCAAAGTCAATCATAAAGTCTGGAAGCAGTGATTGCTTCTTCAACTGTGCAAACACTTACCCAAGACTATAGGAATCTTGAAAAAATAAGGAAGAATGACACCATCAGAGGAACACAGTACATTTCTAATAACTACCCCAAAGACACAGAAATGCATGAATCATCTGATACAGAATTAAGAATAATTGTTATAAATATGTTCAGAAACTAGAAGAGAACACAAATTAACAATTTAACAAAATCAGAAATGCAGTAGAACAAAATGAAAAGTTCAACATGAGATAGAGATAGAGTACATTAAAAAAAAAAAACAGAAACATTGGAGCTAAAGAATACATTGACTGACTAAACTAAAGACTTCAATAGATAATGTCAACAACAAACTGACCAAGCAGAAGAAAGCATAACTGACTTGAATACATGTCATTTAAAATTCTACAGTCAGAGAAGCACAAAAGAAAAATAAATTTTAAAAATGAAGAAAGCCTACAGAACTTACAGGATACCATTATTACAGTTTCAGAAGAGTAGCAGGAGGAAGGGGTAGAAAACTCATTTAAAGAAAGAATGACTGAGAACATACCCAAACTGGGAAGATACTTGGACAGTTAGGTTGATGAAGCTCATAGGTTCTCAAACAGTTCAGTTCAAAGAGATCTTCTCCAGGACCACTCCACTCATAAAAACTAACTGAAATAAGAACTTAAATGTAAGACCTGAAACTATTAAACTCCTCACACCTGTGAGAGTGGCTCTTACCAAAAAGACAAGAGATAGTGCTGGTGAGGTTGTAGAGAAAAGATAGTTTGTAACACTGTTGGTGGGAATGGAAAACAGTATGAAGTTTCCTCCAAAAGTTAAAATAGTATGTTTCAGCAGTCCCTCTCTGGGTATAAATCCAAAGGAAATTATATCACTATTTCAAATATATATCTGTACCCCCATGTTCATTGCAACATTCCTCACATTATTCACAATAACCAAGACATGGAAACAGTCTAACTGTCCATCAGCAGATGAGTGGATAGAGAAAATATTACTATTTTTATATATTATACATGATAAGGAAAATATTTATATCTATATATTCATGTTTGTCACAAATAGCTGGATTTCCTTCTTTCTCATGGTTGAAAAATATTCCATTGTGACTATATTTGGCCCTTTTCTCTCCTTTTTTTCATTGTGGACCACCTCCAAAAGTAATGAACTTACCTTTCTCCTGTTTTAATAATTCTCACTAGAAACATACCCCATGGAGCTCTCTTGCCCTTTTTCAGACCAGAAGACCTTCATCTTTTGTTCATAAAGGATGCTAAATGTAGTATTCCTCTATTTTCTTTCTAGGTTATTATTATGACAGGAACTAAATAATTTTTAATGAGGGGGGCTTCTTTTAATATTCATTCATTTAATATTCATTTAATATTCATTGCTTGTTTTTGTCTCAGTAAAACTCATGATGAAAATTAAATATGTGACTGGATATGGAATTCACAAACCTATTTTTAAAGGCATAAAAAGGGAAAGTTTCTTACAAAGTTAAAAATACATCTACCTGATGATCCATAGTTCCATTCCAGAGTATTTTCCCATAACAAATGAAAATATATATACACAAAAGGTCTTGTATGGAAATTATCATTACAGCTAATTCATAATATCCCCAAACCAGAAACAGCCCAAATGTTCAATACAGGAAAATGGATAAACAACCTTTGGTATAATGGTCCAAAGGAATACTATCAAGCAGTAAAAGAAACAAACTACTGATAATAATCAACATGAATCAATGTCATTGCCTATAAAATCTAAATACAAATAAGACATACTTACTATATATAGATGGATACATAGATAGATACACAGATGGTACAAGAACATGTGAAATCTAATCAACACTGATAGAAGTGAGTTTGTTGGTCCTTGGGTAGAGACAACAAAATGTACACTGGAAAGAGGTGTGAGGAAACTCTCTAGGGTATTGGAAATACTCTACATCTAACTTGGTTAATGGTTACATGACTGGGTACGATTGTCAAAATTCATTGAAGTGATCTCTTAAGATCAGTACATTTTTTGTATATTAACTGAATTTCAGTTAAAACAGAACTGTTTTTGGTCTTTTGGTTTCTGATGTATCAGTATTTATTTTTGGGGGTGGATGCCAAATGCTTTTATTGACTATGCCTCTTCCTGCAACAACATTTAAGTGGTTATTTCGTAAAACTTTATTTATTTAACTTTTAGAGCACTATTATTTTCATTAAACTTTTTACCAAACTCCTGTTTTCTCTCCATCATGCTACATATAAAGGGACCCTCTTACCTAGACACATTTCTTTAGAACAGTGTATTTCATGCAAAATGCAGAACATGATGATTATCAATAATATTTTGCAATCTCCTCAAGTGTACTGGTAGTGAACTTGTATATGGACTATTTCTTGATTCACCCACCTGTGATCAGGCCTATTCATGGGTTTCATATATCACAATTCTACTGGAGTCCCCCAAACCTCTGGCTTATCATTAGGTGTACCTCTTGCCTCAAAATATTAAGAAATGTCTAACCCTTAGCCTGAAATAAGCATTCTCTTCAGTATTGCCAAATATCACCTCTGCTTATGCCAGAATAACTCATTGTTCAATTCTTCCCTCATCTACAAGGAACTAAGAGATAACATATGCACTTTGAGGAACTGGTTCCTTATTGGGTACATCACTGCACAGGATGGAATAAATGAGCATAGAGAGATCATAACCCTTTGAATATATCTGGGAGTAATAGATTTTTCTGTAGATAAAAAAAACCCCACACTCTTTCATCTTCTCTTTGAAAGACCTAGGAAGTACATGCTCTCTGGACAGTCTCCATCCCCAGAGAATTTTTATTAAAAATATGGT